>NC_052170.1:25733557-25853705 GCF_902713615.1 Scyliorhinus canicula | reverse complement strand
CCATCCCCCAGTAATTCCCCATAACCCCCACTGCCCCCAGTAATAACCCATAACCCCCACCCCCCAGTAATACCCCATTACCCCCACCCCCCAGTAATACCCCATAACCCCCCACCCCCCAGTAAGGGGCCTCACGGTAGCATGGTGGTTAGCATCAATGCTTCACAGCTCCAGGGTCCCAGGTTCGATTCCCGGCTGGGTCACTGTCTGTGTGGAGTCTGCACGTCCTCCCCGTGTGTGCGTGGGTTTCCTCCGGGTGCTCCGGTTTCCTCCCACAGTCCAAAGATGTGCAGGTTAGGTGGATTGGCCATGCTAAATTGCCCGTAGTGTAAGGTTAATGGGGGGGATTGTTGGGATATGGGTATACGGGTTACGTGGGTTTAAGTAGGGTGATCATTGTTCGGCACAACATCGAGGGCCGAAGGGCCTGTTCTGTGCTGTACTGTTCTATGTTCTATAACCCCCACCCCCCAGTAATACCCCATAACCCTCATCCCCCAGTAATTCCCCATAACCCCCACCCCCAGTAAGACCCATAACCCCCACCCCCCAGTAATACCCCATAACCCCCCATCCACCCAGTAATACCCCATAAACCCCCCACCCCCAGTAATACCCCATAACCCCCCACCCCCAGTAATACCCCATAACCCCATCTCCCAGTAATACACCATAGCCCCCCATCCCCCAGTAACACCCCATCCCCCCCAGTAATACCCCATAATCCCCCATCCCCCCAGTAATACCCCATTGCCCCGATCCCCCATGTAATCCTCCACCACCTCATCCGCAAGTAATAATCTCCACCCGCTGCCAGTAATACTCCGCTCCCGTCAGCCCCCCAGTCATATTCCTCTGCGCCCCCCTCGCCCCACCTTTGATGAAGAGTCGTCCAGGCCTGTCACATTAGCTCTGTTGATTCACCCCAGATGCTGTCAGACCTGCTGACATTGTCCAGTATGTTCTGCATTGTTAACACACCGATTTAGCTCAGTTGTGGGGAGGTTTCTTGGAGAGACCCTCTCAGGAGCTGCTTCGGAGTTTCGGGAAACCGGGAGAAAGTGAAGCAAAAGAGACTGAGCGCAGAGCTCAGCCCAGGCAGGAGCGGAGCTCAGTCTCATTCCCGGCAGGAGCGGAGCTCAGTCTCATTCCGGGCAGGAGCGGAGCTCAAGTCTCAGTCCCGGCAGGAGCGGAGCTCAGTCTCAGTCCCGGCAGGAGCGGAGCTCAGTCTCATTCCGGGCAGGAGCGGAGCTCAAGTCTCAGTCCCGGCAGGAGCGGAGCTCAGTCTCAGTCCCGGCAGGAGCGGAGCTCAGTCCCGGCAGGAGCGGAGCTCAGTCTCAGTCCCGGCAGGAGCGGAGCTCAGTCTCAGTCCCGGCAGGAGCGGAGCTCAGTCTCAGTCCCGGCAGGAGCGGAGCTCAGTCTCAGTCCCGGCAGGAGCGGAGCTCAGTCTCAGTCCCGGCAGGAGCGGAGCTCAGTCTCAGTCCCGGCAGGAGCGGAGCTCAGTCTCAGTCCCGGCAGGAGCGGAGCTCAGTCCGGGCAGGAGCGGAGCTCAGTCTCAGTCCCGGCAGGAGCGGAGTTCAGTCTGGGCAGGAGCGGAGCTCAGTCTCAGTCCGGGCAGGAGCGGAGCTCAGTCTCAGTCCGGGCAGGAGCGGAGCTCAGTCTCAGTCTCAGTCCCGGCAGGAGCGGAGCTCAGTCTCAGTCCCGGCAGGAGCGGAGCTCAGTCTCAGTCCCGGCAGGAGCGGAGCTCAGTCTCAGTCCCGGCAGGAACGGAGCTCAGTCTCAGTCCCGGCAGGAGCGGAGCTCAGTCTCATTCCGGGCAGGAGCGGAGCTCAGTCTCAGTCCCGGCAGGAGCGGAGCTCAGTCTCAGTCCCGGCAGGAACGGAGCTCAGTCTCAGTCCCGGCAGGAGCGGAGCTCAGTCTCATTCCGGGCAGGAGCGGAGCTCAGTCTCAGTCCGGGCAGGAGCGGAGCTCAGTCTCAGTCCGGGCAGGAGCGGAGCTCAGTCTCAGTCTCAGTCCCGGCAGGAGCGGAGCTCAGTCTCAGTCCCGGCAGGAGCGGAGCTCAGTCTCAGTCCCGGCAGGAGCGGAGCTCAGTCTCAGTCCCGGCAGGAACGGAGCTCAGTCTCAGTCCCGGCAGGAGCGGAGCTCAGTCTCATTCCGGGCAGGAGCGGAGCTCAGTCTCAGTCCCGGCAGGAGCGGAGCTCAGTCTCAGTCCCGGCAGGAGCGGAGCTCAGTCCCGGCAGGAGCGGAGCTCAGTCTCAGTCCCGGCAGGAGCGGAGCTCAGTCTCAGTCCCGGCAGGAGCGGAGCTCAGTCTCAGTCCCGGCAGGAACGGAGCTCAGTCTCAGTCCCGGCAGGAGCCGAGCTCAGTCTCAGTCCCGGCAGGAGCGGAGCTCAGTCCCGGCAGGAGCGGAGCTCAGTCTCAGTCCCGGCAGGAGCGGAGCTCAGTCTCAGTCCCGGCAGGAGCGGCGCTCAGTCTCAGTCCCGGCAGGAGCGGAGCTCAGTCTCAGTCCGGGCAGGAGCGGAGCTCAGTCTCAGTCCCGGCAGGAGTGGAGCTCAGTCTGGGCAGGAGCGGAGCTCAGTCTCAGTCCCGGCAGGAGCGGAGCTCAGTCTCAGTCCCGGCAGGAGCGGAGCTCAGTCTCAGTCCCGGCAGGAGCGGAGCTCAGTCTCAGTCCCGGCAGGAGCGGAGCTCAGTCTCAGTCCCGGCAGGAGCGGAGCTCAGTCTCAGTCCCGGCAGGAGCGGAGCTCAGTCTCAGTCCCGGCAGGAACGGAGCTCAGTCTCAGTCCCGGCAGGAGCCGAGCTCAGTCTCAGTCCCGGCAGGAGCGGAGCTCAGTCCCGGCAGGAGCGGAGCTCAGTCTCAGTCCCGGCAGGAGCGGAGCTCAGTCTGGGCAGGAGCGGAGCTCAGTCTCAGTCCCGGCAGGAGAGAAGCTCAGTCTCAGTCCCGGCAGGAGCGGAGCTCAGTCTCAGTCCCGGCAGGAGCGGAGCTCAGTCTCAGTCCCGGCAGGAGCGGAGCTCAGTCTCAGTCCCGGCAGGAGCGGAGCTCAGTCTCAGTCCCGGCAGGAGCGGAGCTCAGTCTCAGTCCCGGCAGGAGCGGAGCTCAGTCTCAGTCCCGGCAGGAGCGGAGCTCAGTCTGGGCAGGAGCGGAGCTCAGTCTCAGTCCCGGCAGGAGAGAAGCTCAGTCTCAGTCCCGGCAGGAGCGGAGCTCAGTCTCAGTCCCGGCAGGAGCGGAGCTCAGTCTCAGTCCCGGCAGGAGCGGGGCTCAGTCTCAGTCCCGGCAGGAGCGGAGCTCAGTCTCAGTCCCGGCAGGAGCGGAGCTCAGTCTCAGTCTGGGCAGGAGCGGAGCTCAGTCTCAGTCCCGGCAGGAGCGGAGCTCAGTCTCAGTCCCGGCAGGAGCTCAGTCTCAGTCCCGGCAGGAGCGGAGCTCAGTCTCAGTCCCGGCAGGAGCGGAGCTCAGTCTCAGTCCCGGCAGGAGCGGAGCTCAGTCTCAGTCCCGGCAGGAGCGGAGCTCAGTCTCAGTCCCGGCAGGAGCGGAGCTCAGTCTCAGTCCCGGCAGGAGCGGAGCTCAGTCTCAGTCCCGGCAGGAGAGAAGCTCAGTCTGGGCAGGATTCCTGTTCTCATTGACTTTGGAATCAGTGTCACAGTGCATCAGTTGTGAGTTTATAAAGTATATTTTTTTAAAGGAAACGATTAGCTTGGAAAGTCAGGGTCATTATAATAAAGTAATATAAATAGACACAGTAGGGTAAGAGAAGTAAAGTGAGCATAAGGGAAGTCAATAGTATTTGTTTATGAGCATAATTCCTTTTGAACAAAGGGTGTTAACAAAGGGCTTAAGTGTAGCCATGGCAGGAGAGGTCTCCCCTGTGTTTTGCTCCTCCTGTGCTATGTGGTAAATCATGGAAGCTTCAGCTGTCCCTGGTGACAACGTGTGCAGGAAGTGTGTCCAACTGCAGCTACTGGCTGACCGCGTTTCAGAGCTGGAGCTGAGGGTGGATTCTCTGTGGAGCTTCCACCAAGTTTTTAAAATTAAATTTAGAGTCCCTAATTATTATTTTTTCAATTAAGGGGCAATTTAGCGTGGCCAATTCACCTACCCTGCATATCTTTGGGTTGTGGGGGTGAGACCCACGCAGACACGGGGAGAACCTGCAAACTCCACACGAACAGTGACGAGCTTCCACAAAGTTGAGGTCAGTGAGGAGGTCACACCGCAGGTGAGGATCGAACAGCCAGAAAGGGCATGGCTGGTCAGCAGGCAGGGTAGAGGGAGGCAGGTCGTCCAGGAGTCCAAAGATGTGCAGGTTGGGTGGATTGGCCATGCTAAATTGCTCCTAGTGTCCAAAAAGGTTAGGAGGGTTATTGGGTTACGGGGATAGTGTGGAAGTGAGGGCTTAAGTGGGTCGGTGCAGACTCGATGGGCCGAATGGCCTCCTTCTGTACTGTATGTTCTATGAGTCCCCTGTGGCCATCCCCCTTTCTGACAGATATAGCGTATTGGTTGCTGTTGGCGGAGATGACTGTGTCGGGGAAAGCAGTGGCTGCCAACTTCATGGCATCGTGGGCGGATGGGCTAGACAAGACGGGAGGAGGAAGAATGTCAAGGGTATTGTGATTCAATTTTAAGGAGAACGGGGAGGCCTTTCTGTGGCTACAAAGGATATTCCAGAACGGTATGTTGCCTCCCTGGTGCCAGGGTAAGGGATTGTCACTGAACAGCTGCAGGGTATTTTGAGGGGAGGAGGGGAAAACAGACAGACACCGTGATACACATTGGTACCAACAACATAAGCAGAAAAAGGGATGAGGTCCTGGAAGCAGGATTTGGGGAGTTAGGAAGTAGATCAAAAAGCTGGGCCCAGAAGGTAGCAATGTCTGGATTCACTCCACGTGATATCCAGAAATGGCTGAAGGCACTGGATACTGCAAAGGCTATGGACCCCAACAATATTCCAGCAATAGGCCTGAAGGCTTGTGCTCCAGAACTGGCCGTGACCCTAGCCAAGTTGTTCCAGTACAGCTACAGTACTGGCATCTACCCGCAATGTGGTAAATTGCCCAGGTGTTTCCTGTACACAAGGAACAGGACATATCCAACCCAGCCAATTACCACCCTATCAGTCTACTCTCCATCATCAGCAAAGTGATGGAAGGAGTCATCAACAGTGCTATCAAGCGGCCCTTACTCAGCAATAACCTGCTCACGGACACTCAGTTTGGGTTCCGCCAGGGTCACTCAGCTCCTGACCGCATTACAGCCTTGGTTCAAACATGGTCAAAGAGCTGAATGCCAGAGGTGAGGTGAGGTGAGAGTGACTGCCCTTGACATCAAGGCAGCATTTGACCGAGTGTGGCATGAAGGAGCCCGAGCTAAACTGGAGCCAATGGGAATCGGGGGGAAAACTCTCCGCTGGGCGGAGTCATACCCGGCACAAAGGAAGATGGTTGTGGTGGTTGGAGGTCAATCATCTCAGTCCTGGTACATCACTGCAGGAGTTCCTCAGGGTAGTGTCCTCGGCCCAGCCATCTTCAGCTGCTTCATCAATAACCTCCCTTCCATCAGAAGGTCAGAGGTGGGGATGTTTGCGGATGACTGCACAATGTTCAGCACCATTCGCGACTCAGATAATGAAGCCGCCAATGTCCAAATGCAGCAAAACCCGGGCAGTATCCAGGCTTGGGGCTGACAAGTGGCAAGTTACATTCGCGCCACACAAGTGCCAGGCCATCTCCTACAAGAGAGGATCTAACCATCTCCCCTTGACATTCAATGGCATTACCATCGCTGAATTCCCCATCAACATTCCGGTGGTTACCACTGAGCAGAAAATGAAATGAAAATCACTTATTGTCACGAGTAGGCTTCAAATGAAGTTACTGTGAAAAGCCCCTAGTCGCCACATTCCGGCACCTGTCCGGGGAGGCTGGTACGGGAATCGAACCGTGCTGCTGGCCTGCCTTGGTCGGCTTTCAAAGCCAGCGATTTAGCCCAGTGCTACCAGAGCAGGCCAGAGGCTGGGAATCCTACGGCGAATAACTCATAGAAACATAGACTTCCCCCCCATATCCCTGAATCCCTTTAGCCCCAAGAGCTGTATCTAATTCCTTCTCGAAATTACACAACCTTTTGGCCTCAACTACTTTCTGTGGGAGTGAATTCCACAGATTCACCGCTCTCTGGGTGAAGAACTTTCTCCTCACCTCAGTCCTAAAAGGTTTACCCCTTATCCTCAAACTATGACCCCGGGTTCTGGACTCCCCCACCATCGGGAACATTCTTTCTGAATCTATCCCGTCTAAACTGGTTCAAATTTTGTAATTTTGTGTGACATCCATTCTCTCTCTTCTAAACTCCAATGAATATAATCCTAACCAATTTAGTCCCGCTATTATTCTCTCCCTAGCAAGAATATCCTTCCTCAGATATGGACACCAAAACTGCCCACAATACTCCAGGTGTGGCCTCACCACAGCCCTATACAATTGCAGTAAAACATCTCTATTCCTCTACTCAAATGCTCTCGCTGTGAAGGCCAACATACCATGTGCCTTCATTACTGCCTGCTGTACCAGCATGCTTACTTTCAGCGACGATGCACGAGGACACCAAGGTCTCGCTGAGTATCCGCCTCTCTCAATTCAAATAATAATCTGCCTTCCTATTTTTGCTACTGAAGCGGCTAACCTCACATTTATCCACATTATACTGCATCTGCCGTGCATGTGCCCACTCACTCAGCCTGTCCAAATCCCACTGAAGCATCTCAGCATCCTCCTCACAGCTCAACCCAACTTTGTACCATCTGCAAATCTGGAAATAATACATTTAGTTCCCTCGTCCAAATCATTCATATATAATGTGAACAGTTGGGGTCCCTGTGATCCCTACCACAGATCCCTGCGGTACCCCATTAGTCACTGCCTGCCAATCGGAAAAAGACCCATTCATTCCAACTTTTTGCTTCCTCTCTGCGAACCAGCTTTCTATCCATCTGAAGACACTACCCATAATCCCATGTGCTTTAACTTTATATATTAATCTGCTCTGTGAGACCTTGTCGAAATCCTTCTGAAAGTCTAAATAAACCACATCCACTGGTTCTCCTTAGTCAACTCTACTAGTTACATCTTGAAAGAATTCTAGTAGATTTGTCATACATGATTTTCCTTTCGTAAATCTATGCTGACTTTGTCTGATTAAACCACTGCTTTCCAAATGCTGTGCTATGAAATCCTTGATAATGGACTCTAGCAACTTCTCCACTACCAATGTTAGGCTCACTGGTCTATAGTTCCCGGTTTTCTCTCTGCCTCCCTTTTTGAATAGCGGGGTTACACTCATTACCCTCCAATCTGTAGGAACCATTCCAGAGTCCAAAGATTTTTGGAAAATGACCAATAGATGTACTATTTCTAGGGCCACTTCCTTAAATACTCTGGGATGAAGATTATCCGGTACTAGAGATTTGTCCACCTTCAATCCCATTAATTTCCCCAAAACCATTTCTTTACCTTTAACTAATTTCCTTCAGCTCCTCGCTAACACTCGTGTTTCTCAGACCTTCTGGTACAGTACATAGAACATAGAACATAGAACAGTACAGCACAGAACAGGCCCTTCGGCCCTCGATGTTGTGCCGAACAATGATCACCCTACTTTAAACCCACGTAACCCGTATACCCGTAACCCAACAATCCCCCCATTAACCTTACACTACGGGCAATTTAGCATGGCCAATCCACCTAACATGTATTCATGTCTTCCTTTGTGAAGACAGAAGCAACGTCCGAATTTAGTTCCTCAGCCATTTCTTTGTTCCCGGTTATGAATTCTCCCATTTCTGACTGGAAGGGGGCTAAATTAGGTTTTTTTCCCATAAATTTAGAGTACCCAATTAATTTTTTTTCCAATTAAAGGGTAATTTAGCGCGGCCAATCCACCTACTCTCCCTATCTTTGGGCTGTGGGAGTGAGACCCACACAGATACGGGGGGAATGTGCAAACTCCACACGGACAGTGACCCAGGGCCGGGATTCGAACCCGGGTCCTCAGCGCCGCAGTCCCAGTGCTAACCACTGAGCCGTGTGCCGCCCCTTACTTTAGTTTTTAATTAATCTTTTTCTCTTTACATATCTATAGAAACTTTTAGTTTTTATGTTCCCCGCTAGTTTTCTTTCAGATTTCACTTTCCCATTCTTAAGCAATCCCTTGCTCTGCCTTTGCTGAATCTTAAAAACTGTTCCCAACCTCAGGTCTATTGCTTTTTCTTGCTAATTTGTATGCCTCTGCTTTGAATCTAATACTATCTCTAATTTTCCTTGTAAGCCATGGTTTTGGCCACAGTTCCCTTTCTACTCTTGCGCCAAATAGGAATAAACAACTTTTGGAGTTCACCTATTCGTTCCTCGAATACTGCCCACTGTCCTTCCTTTCAGTAATGTTTCCCAATCCATCATAGCCAACTCATGCCTCACACCATCACTGTTACCTTTATTGAGGTCCAAGACCCTGGTCTCAGAATCAACTACCTCACTGTTCACCTTGATGGAGAATTCTACCATATTATGGTCACTCATCCCCAAGGGTTCTCTCACAACTAGATTGCTAACTAATCCTCTCATTGCACAACACCCAGTCCAAGATGGTCTGTTCCATTGCTGGTTCCTCAACATATTGGTCCAGAAAACCATCCTGTACACACTCCAGAAATTCTCCTCTATTGTACTGTTCAGTCACCCATAATCACAGATGTTCCTTTATCACATGAATTACTGATTTCCTGTCTAATGCTATTCCCAACATTACCACTGCAGTTATGTGGTCTGTAAAACACCCCATGAATGGTTTTTGTCCCTTGATGTTTGTTAACTCGACCCAGACAGATTGCACACCATCTTTAAGAATATCTTTCGTCAATACTATATCAATATCTTTAATGAACAATGCAACTCCACCACATGTTCCTTTCTGTCAGGCTCACTGGTCTATAAAAACTGAATCGCCCTCAATGTTTAGATTCCCTAGGACTGCAATAAAATTAAAGAGATTAACATAAACAGAGAGGAGGTTCTGAGTGGTTTGGCAGCCTTAAAGACAGACTAATCTCCAGGCTCAGATGAAATGTATCCCAGGCTGTTGAGCGAGGCAAAGGAAGGAAATAGCAGGGCACCGGCAATAATTTTCAATTCCTCTCTGGCCACAGGAGAGGTTAATCAGGAACAGTCAGCATGGGTTTGGTAAGGAGAGGCCGGGATTAATCAGGAACAGTCAGCATGGGTTTGGTAAGGAGAGGCCGGGATTAATCAGGAACAGTCAGCATGGGTTTGGTTAAGGAGAGGCCGGGATTAATCAGGAACAGTCAGCATGGGTTTGTTAAGGAGAGGCCGGGATTAATCAGGAACAGTCAGCATGGGTTTGTTAAGGAGAGGCCGGGATTAATCAGGAACAGTCAGCATGGGTTTGGTTAAGGAGAGGCCGGGATTAATCAGGAACAATCAGCATGGGTTTGTTAAGGGGAAGTCATGTCTGACAAACTTGTTTGAATTTTTTGATGAGGTGACCAGGTGTGTCGATGAGGGAAATGCATTTGACTACTTGGTCTTCAGCAAGGCTTTGGATAAGGTTCCACATGGGAGACTGATAGCAAAGGTAAGAACCTACGGGATCCACGGAATTTTGGATCCAGAATTGGCCGAGTGGCAGGAAGCAGAGGGTGATGGTCAAGGGGTGTTTTACTGACTGGAAGCCTGTGTCCAGTAGGGTCCCCTCTGGGGTCAGTGTTGGGCCCTGGCTGTTTGCTGGTTTACACAAGTGATTTCAACATGATGTGCAGGGTTAGGTGGATTGGCCATGATAAATTGCCCTTAGTGTCCAAAATTGCCCTTAGTGTTGGGTGGGGTTACTGGGTTATGGGGATAGGGTGGAAGTGTTGACCTTGGGTAGGGTGCTCTTTCCAAGAGCCGGTGCAGACTCGATGGGCCGAATGGCCTCCTTCTGCACTGTAAATTCTATTATATCCAATTCTATGATGAACATAGGAGGTTGAGAGGAGAGTTGAGGAGAAATCTTTTCACCCAGAGGGTGGTGGGAATGTGGAACTCGCTGCCTGAAAGTGGGGGTGGAGGCCAAGACCCTCAGAACATTCCAGAAGTATTTAGATGAGCATTTGCGATGCCAGGGCAGACACGGCTATGGGCCAAGTGCTGGGAAATGGGATTATGGTAGGTTGGTGGTTGGTTTTGACCGGTGCAGATGTAATGGGTTGAGGGGCCTGATCTATTCTGTAGGCCGCTATGGACTCAACCCTCAGTAATGCTCCTCCACTGCCCAACCCCCACCAATAATACCCCTGTAAGCCCCCCAGTAATACCCTTCCACCCCCAACCCGTCCAGCAATATCCTTACTCTCAGTAATACCCCTCCACCCCCTTAGTAATACCTCCACAACCCCCCTTACCTCCTCTGTGATACCCCTCCTGCCCCCTTATCCTTCAGAAATACCTCTCCTCCCCCTTACTCCCTCAGTAATACCCTTCCTCCACTCCCCCAGTAATTTAAAAAAAATGTAGAGTACCCAATTCATTTTTTCCAATTAAGGGGCAATTTAGCATGGCCAATCCCCCTACCCGGCACATCTTTGGGTTGTCAGGGTGAAACCCACGCAAACACGGGGAGAATGTGCAAACTCCACACGGACAGTGACCCAAAGCCGGGATCGAACCCGGGACCTCGGCGCCGTGAGGCAGCAGGGCTAACCCACTGCACCACCGTGCTGCCCCTACCCAACCCACCATCCCAGTCCTACCCCCCCCCCAGTAATACGCCTCCCACCCCACTCACCATCCATGATGCAACCCACCTAAACATTTCCTTCTGCACCAGACAGACTGTTGTAGACGGAGCACAAAGCTGGTGAGAATTTATGCTAACTGGGTTGAAGCAGTCTGATTTACATTGGTCTTCAGTGACAGGGGAGGTGTTGGGGGGGGTGGGCTCACTCAGATCTGTCACACCAACAGCAGTTCAGCCTGGGAGCCTGGCTCTGAGGTCACTTTGTCACCTGACAGCTCACGCACCACGTGTTTGATTGACAATAACCGGGATGCCAACTACGCCGGGCACGCGGAATGCCGCTGGCTGCGTGACTGGGATCGGGAGCTACTCACTGCCTCTAGTCGGTAAAGTACGGGAGAGGTTTCTGGGTGTAGTCGCCAGGATTTGCTTTGATGGTGACAGCGATGAGATTCCGCAGGTTGCACCTCTCCCTGTCAGCTCAGCGTAGAAACCTCACAGCACCAGTCAACACTATCTCATCACACCACAAACTCCCACACATCACCACAACCACTCGAAATCTGACTGCCGTGTGGGGAAGATTGCCCCAAAGCAAAGTCTCAGTCTGAATAAACTTCAGAGACCTTCAACATAGCGTGCAGGAGCAGGGGGGGGGGGGGAAGGAGCACAAGGCGGCCTTGGCGGGAGCTGCCAGGCGGTGAGGGAGGTGGGGTTGGGGAAGAGTAAAGGCAGGTATGCGGTATGCGCCTTGTTAGCTCTCTCGATGAGGGAGGTGGGGTTGGGGAAGAGTAAAGACAGGTATGCGGTATGCGCCTTGTTAGCTCTCTCGGTGAGGGAGGTGGGGTTGGGGAAGAGTAAAGACAGGTATGCGGTATGCGCCTTGTTAGCTCTCTCGGTGAGGGAGGTGGGGTTGGGGAAGAGTAAAGACAGGTATGCGGTATGCGCCTTGTTAGCTCTCTCGGTGAGGGAGGTGGGGTTGGGGAAGAGTAAAGACAGGTATGCGGTATGCGCCTTGTTAGCTCTCTCGGTGAGGGAGGTGGGGTTGGGGAAGAGTAAAGACAGGTATGCGGTATGCGCCTTGTTAGCTCTCTCGGTGAGGGAGATGGGTTGAGGAAGAGTAAAGAGAGGTATGCGGTATGCGCCTTGTTAGCTCTCTCGGTGAGGGAGATGGGTTGAGGAAGAGTAAAGACAGGTATGCGGTATGCGCCTTGTTAGCTCTCTCGGTGAGGGAGGTGGGGTTGGGGAAGAGTAAAGACAGGTATGCGGTATGCGCCTTGTTAGCTCTCTGCTGATACGAGTTGTAACTTTCGATTCAGTCTCATTCAAACAGAGCTCTCAAACTCGGATGATCAGGTAAAAGGCCTTCGCCACATCTCGCCCGATTGTGACACCTTGTTAATCAAAACACATGAGCTCCGCAGCTCACCCTGACACCGAGTCCTGAAGGAA
Source organism: Scyliorhinus canicula (assembly GCF_902713615.1). NCBI lineage: Eukaryota > Metazoa > Chordata > Chondrichthyes > Carcharhiniformes > Scyliorhinidae > Scyliorhinus > Scyliorhinus canicula. Next base: position 25,841,468 of record NC_052170.1, on the reverse strand, counting down.
GCCACCATAGCAGGTCAGAGGCTGGGAATCCTGCGGCGAGTAACTCACCTCCTGACCCCCCCAAAGCCTGTCCACCATCTACAAGGCACAAGTCAGGAGTGTAATGGAATACTCTCCACTTGCCTGGATGAGTGCAGCTCCAACAACACTCAAGGAGCTCAACACCATCCAGGACAAAGCAGCCCCGCTTGATTGCTCCCCTTCCACAAACATTCAAACCCCCCACCACTGACAAACAGGGGCAGCCGTGTGTACCGTCTACAAGATTCACTGCAGTAACTCACCAAGGTTCCTTAGGCAGCACCTTCCCAACACACGGCCTCTACCATCTAGAAGGACAAGAGCAGCAGATACCTGGGAATCCCACCACCTGGAGGTTCCCCACCAAGTCACTCACCACCCTGACTTGCAAATATATCGGCCGTTCCTTCACTGTCGCTGGGTCAAAATCCCGGAACTCCCTCCCTAACAGCACAGTGGGTGTACCTACACCACGTGGACGACAGCGGTTCAAGAAGGCAGCTCACCACCACCTTCTCCAGGGAAATTAGGGATGGGCAATAAATGCCAGGCCCAACCAGCGATGGCCGCATCCCGGAAATGGATATCGAAAGGCAGGTGACAACTCAGGCCAATTTGGAGGAAAAATCAATGCGGGAAATTCCTCCACCCGTTCAGATGATGGCACCTAGCTACCTCCAGGTGATCACTCTGGCCTGAATCCTTGGCAGCAATCACCCTTTGTGAGTAACAAAGAAACGTACAGCACAGGAACAGGCCCTTCGGCCCTCCAAGCCTGCGGCGACCATGCTGCCCGTCTAACCTAAAATCTTCCACACTTCCTGGGTCCGTATCCCTCTATTCCCATCCAATTCATGTATTTGTCAAGATGCCCCTTAAATGTCACTATTGTCCCTGCTTCCACCACCTCCTCCGGCAGCGAGTTCCAGGCACCCTCTACCCTCTGTGTGAAAACCTTCCCTCACACATTTCCTCTAAACCTTGCCCCTCCCACCTTAAACCTGTGCCCCCTAGTAACTGACCCCTCTACCCTGGGAAAAAGCCTCTGACTATCCACTCTAACTATGCCCCTCATAATTTTGTAGACCTTTATCAGGTCGCCTCTCAACCTCCGTTGTTCCAGTGAGAACAAACCGCGTTTATTCAACCTCTCCTCATAACTAATGCCCTCCATACCAGGCAACATCCTGGTAAATCTCTTCTACACCCTCTCTAAAGCCTCCACATCCTTCTGGTAGTATGGCGACCAGAATTGAACACTACTCCAAGTGTGGCCTACCTAAAGTTCTATACAGCTGTAACATGAGTTGCCAATTTTTATACTCAATGCCCCAGCCAATGAAGGCAAGCATGCCGTATGCCTTCTTGACTACCTTCTCCACCTGTGTTGCCACTTTCAGTGACCTGTGGACCTGTAGACCTGGATCTCTCTGACTGTCAATATTCTTGAGGGTTCTACCATTCACTGTATATTTCCTACCTGCATTAGACATTGCAAAATGTATTACCTCACATTTGTCCGGATTAAACTCCATCTGCCATCTCTCCGTCCAAGTCTCCAAACGATCTAAATCCTGCTGTACCCTCTGACAGTCCTCATCGCTATCCACAATTCCACCAACCTTTGTGTCGTCCGCAAACTTACTAATCAGGCCAGTTACATTTTCCTCCAAATTATTTGTATGTACACTGCGCAAAGTGTGTCCAGCTGCAGCTCCTGTTAGACCGCATGACGGCTCTGGAGCTGCGGATGGACTCACTTTGGAGTATCCGTGATGCTGAGGAGGCCATGGATAGCCCGTTCAGTGAATTGGTCACACCGCAGATTAGGATTGGTGACAGAGACAGGGAATGGGTGACCAAAAGGCAGAGAAAGAGCAGGAAGGCAGTGCAGGTGTCCCCTGCGGTCATCTCCCTCCAAAACAGGTATACCGTTTTGGATACTGTTGGGGGAGATGGCTCACCAGGGGAAGGCAGTAGTAGCCAGGCTCATGGCACCGTGGCTGCCTCAGCTGCACAGAAGGGAGGGAAAAAGACTGGCAGGGCTATAGTCACACGGGATTCAATTGTAAGGGGAGCAGACAGGCGTTTCTGTGGTCGAAAACGAGACTCCCGAATGGTATGTTGCCTCCCGGGTGCTTGGGTCAGGGATGTCTCCGATTGGCTGCAGGACATACTGAAGGGGGAGGGTGAACAGCCAGTTGTCGTGGTGCATACAGGCACCAACGATATAGGTAAAAAAAAGGATGAGGTCCTACAATCAGAATTTAGGGACTTAGGAGATAAGTTAAAAAGTAGGACCTCAAAGGTAGTAATCTCAGGATTGCTACCAGTGCCACGGGACAGTCAGAGTAGAAATTCAAGAATAGTCAGAATGAATACGTGGCTTGAGAGATGGTGCAGGAGGGAGGGGTTCAGATTTTTGGGACATTGGAACCGGTTCTGGGGCGGTGGGACCATTACAAACCGGATGGTCTACACCTGGGCAGGACTGGAACCAATGTCCTAGGGGGTGCTTTTGCTAACACTGTTGGGGAGGTTTTAAACTAATTGGCAGGGGGATGGGATCCAGATTAGGAAGTTAGAGGTCAGTAAAGAAGCAGCAACTAAAGCCGGTAAGGTACGAGATAATAAACTCAATGTGACTAAGGGGAAGAGTAGACAGGGAAGAGATGATGAACGCAATGGGACAGGTGGTCTGAGGTGCATTTGTTTTAATGCGAGAAGTGTAGCAGGTAAGGCAGATGAACTTAGGGCTTGGATTAGTACCTGGGAATATGATGTTATTGGTATTACTGAGACTTGGTTGAGGGAAGGGCAGGACTGGCAACTGAATATCCCAGGGTATAGATGCTTCAGGAGGGATAGAGAGGGAGGTAGAAGGGGTGGAGGAGTTGCATTTCTCGTCAGAGATGATATCACAGCTGTGATTAAGGAGGGCACGATGGAGGATTCGAGCACTGAGGCAATAGGGGTGGAGCTAAGAAATTTGGGGCCTCACGGTAGCATGGTGGTTAGCATCAATGCTTCACAGCTCCAGGGTCCCAGGTTCGATTCCCGGCTGGGTCACTGTCTGTGTGGAGTCTGCACGTCCTCCCCGTGTGTGCGTGGGTTTCCTCCGGGTGCACCGGTTTCCTCCCACAGTCCAAAGATGTGCGGGTTAGGTGGATTGGCCATGCTAAATTGCCCGTAGTGTAAGGTTAATGGGGGGATTGTTGGGTTACGGGTATACGGGTTACGTGGGTTTAAGTAGGGTGATCATTGCTCGGCACAACATCGAGGGCCGAAGGGCCTGTTCTGTGCTGTACTGTTCTATGTTCTATGGTGCGGTAACATTGTTGGGACTTTACTACAGGCCTCCCAAAAGTGAGCATGAAGTAGAGGACCAAATATACAGACAGATTATAGAAAAATGTAGGAGCAATAGGCTGGTTGTGATGGGAGATTTTAACTTCCCCAACATCGAATGGGATTCGTGAAGTGTTGGAGGCGTAGATGGAGCAGAGTTTATAAGGAGCATCCAGGAGAGTTTTTTAGAGCAGTATGTAAATAGTCCAACTCGGGAAGGGGCCATGCTGGACTTGATATTGGGGAATGATCCCGGCCAGGTGCTTGATGTTTCAGTCGGTGATTACTTTGGGAATAGCGATCACAATTCCGTAAGTTTTAGAATACTCATGGACAAGGACAGGAGGGGTCCGAAAGGAAGAGTGCTAAATTGGGGAAAGGCTGAGTATAACAAAATTCAGCAGGAGCTCGGGAATGTGGATTGGGAGCAGCTGTTTAAGGATAAATCCACATTTGAAATGTGGGAGTCTTTTAAGGAAAGGTTGATTAGAGTGCAGGACAGACATGTTCCTGTGAAAATGAAAGAGAGAAATGGCAAGATTAGGGAACTATGGATGACGGGTGAAATTGTGAGACTAGCTGAGATGAAAAAGGAAGCATATGTAAGATCGAGGCGACTCAAAACTGATGAAGCTTTGGAGGAATATCGGGAGAGTAGGACGAATCTCAAACGCGCAATAAAAAGGGGTCATGAAATATCTTTGGCTAACAGGGTTAAGGAAAATCCCAAAGCCTTTTATTTGTATGTAAGGAGCAAGAGGGTAACTAGGGAAAGGATTGGCCCACTCAAAGACAAAAGAGGGAATTTATGCGTGGACTCAGAGGAAATGGGTGAGATTCTTAATGAGTACTTTGCAACGGTATTCACAAAGGAGAGGGACAAGATGGATGTTGAGGCTAGGGATGGATGTTTAAATACTCTCGGTCAAGTTGTCATACGGAAAGGGGAAATTTTGGGTATTCTAAAAGACATTAAGGTGGACAAGTCCCCAGGACCGGATAGGATCTATCCCAGGTTACTAAGGGAAGCGAGGGTCGAAATAGCTGGGGCCTTAACAGATATCTTTGCAGCATCCTTGACAACGGGTGAGGTCCTGGAGGACTGGAGAATTGCTAATGTTGTCCCTTTGTTTAAGAAGGGTAGCAGGGAAAATCCAGGGAATTACAGGCCTGTGAGCTTGACGTCAGTGGTAGGCAAACTGTTGGAGAAGATACTGAGGGATAGGATCTATTCACATCTGGAAGAAAATAGACTTATCAGTGATAGGCGGCATGGTTTTGTGCAGGGAAGGTCATGTCTTACAAACCTAATAGAATTCTTTGAGGAAGTGACAAAGTTAATTGATGAGGGAAGGGCTGTAGATGTCATATACATGGACTTTAGTAAGGCGTTTGATAAGGTTTCCCATGGCAGGTTGATGGCAAAAGTGAAGTCGTATGGGGTTCAGGGTGTACTAGCTAGATGGATAAAGAACTGGCTGGGCAACAGGAGACAGAGAGTAGTGGTGGAAGGGAGTGACTCAAAATGGAGAAGGGTGACTAGTGGTGTTCCACAGGGATCCGTGCTCAGGCCACTGTTGTTTGTGATCTACATAAATGGCCTGGAGGAAGGTATAGGTGGTCTGATTAGCAAGTTTGCAGATGATACTAAGATTGGTGGAGTTGCAGATAGCGAGGCGGACTGTCAGAGAATACAACAAAATATAGATAGATTGGAGAGTTGGGCAGAGAAATGGCAGATGGAGTTCAAACCAGGCAAATGCGAGGTGATGCATTTTGGAAGATCAAATTCAAGAGCGGACTATATGATCAATGGAAGAGTCCTGGGGAAAATTGATGTACAGAGAGATCTGGGAGTTCAGGTCCATTGTACCCTGAAGGTGGCAACGCAGGTTGATAAGAGTGGTCAAGAAGGCATACAGCATGCTTGCCTTCATCGGACGGGGTATTGAGTACAAGAGTTGGCAGGTCATGTTACAGTTGTATAGGACTTTGGTTCGGCCACATTTGGAATGCTGCGTGCAGTTCTGGTCGCCACATTACCAGAAGGATGTGGATGCTTTAGAGAGGGTGCAGAGGAGATTCACCAGGATGTTGCCTGGTATGGAGGGTGCTAGCTATGAAGAAAGGGTGAGTAGATTAGGATTGTTTTCGTTGGAAAGACGGAGGTTGAGGGGGGACCTGATTGAGGTCTACAAAATTATGAGAGGTATGGACAGGGTGGATAGCAACAAGCTTTTTCCAAGAGAGGGGGTGTCAGTTACAAGGGGTCACGATTTCAAGGTGAGAGGAGGAAAGTTTAAGGGAGATGTGCGTGGAAAGTTTTTTACGCAGAGGGTGGTGGGTGCCTGGAACGCTTTACCAGCGGAGGTGGTAGAGGCGGGCACGATAGCATCATTTAAGAAGCATCTGGACAGGTATATGAATGGGCGGGAACAGAGGGAAGTAGACCTTGGAAAATAGGAGACAGGTTTAGATAAAGGATCTGGATCGGCGCAGGCTGGGAGGGCCGAAGGGCCTGTTCCTGTGCTGTAATTTTCTTTGTACACGAGATGCATGGTGGGGTACCACCCCCCCCCCCCCCCCCCCCCCCGGTGGGGGTGATGGTATCAGTCCCACTGCTCTAGTTGGATAAAGACCTCGGCATGGCTGTGTTGGTCAGAATTTTAAATTCTGCAGGCAATCTGAAACTTGGAAGAATTGTGAACTGTGAGGGTGGAAGTGATGAGTTTGAAGTGGGTCTGGCAGTCTGGTGGAATGAGCGGATTTGTGTCAGATGAAATGTAAAGCAGAGGAGTGTGAATGATACATTTTGGAGGGGGGGGGGGTGGTGGTGATATGAAATAAAGAATGCAATGTTAAAAATGGGTGCAGAAGCAGAGGGGGCTGGGGACAAGTGTGCACAAATCTTTAAAGGTTGAGGAAGTGGTTACTATGGGGTCCTGAGCTGTATAAAGAGAAGGCAGGAGGTTGAAGTGAACTATTACAACACAGATTCGGCCTGAAGTGTGGTTTTGTCCTTAATTCTGGGCAACGCAATTTCAGAAGGATCGGAAGGCACTGGAAGGGGGTGTAAAATAGGTTTACGAGAATGGTTTCGGGGGCGAGAACTTCAGTCACGTGGACAGATTGTGGAGGCTTCTTCATGAGAAGGTCGGGGCGGGGGTGGGGGGGGATGGATGGGACCAGCTGATTCTCTCCTGCAGACAGCCAGTCTGGGCACAATGTGCTGAGTGGTCTCCTGGCTTTGATTCTCAATCCCCAGATGTTGGCGTGGAGGACGCTGCTGGGGAGGGAGAGTCTTTGCCATTTCTAATATCTCGGCTTATGTTGGGTGGTCTGCCTAGTTTCATTCTTATTCAACTTTTCAGTTCCAGCTTGATTGAGTACTGAGCGAGTTCAGAGGGTAGTGAAGAGTTAACCAGAATTAAAAATGTGGATCAGGGCCCCCGTAATCTCCTCCCTCGCCTCCCACAGGAGTCTGGGATGTAATTCCTCCAGACCTGGAGATTTCTCCACTTTTAAGCCCACCAACACCTCCAATACCTTGTCACTCCCTATGATACCTTCCTCATTAACCTCGGAGTCTCTCTCCCCACTCCCTATGATACCTTACTCATTAACCTCGGAGTCTCTCTCCCCACTCCCTATACTTTACTCATTAACCTCGGAGTCTCTCTCCCCACTCCCTATACTTTACTCATTAACCTCGGAGTCTCTCTCCCCACTCCCTATACCTTACTCATTAACCTCGGAGTCTCTCCCCACTCCCTATGATACCTTACTCATTAACCTCGGAGTCTCTCTCCCCACTCCCTATGATACCTTACTCATAAACCTCGGAGTCTCTCTCCCCACTCCCTATGATACCTTCCTCATTAACCTCGGAGTCTCTCTCCCCACTCCCTATGATACCTTACTCATTAACCTCGGAGTCACTCCCCACTCCCTATGATACCTTACTCATTAACCTCGGAGTCTCTCTCCCCACTCCCTATGATACCTTACTCATTAACCTCGGAGTCTCTCCCCACTCCCTATGATACCTTACTCATTAACCTCGGAGTCTCTCCCCACTCCCTATGATACCTTCCTCATTAACCTCGGAGTCTCTCTCCCCACTCCCTATGATACCTTCCTCATTAACCTCGGAGTCTCTCTCCCACTCCCTATGATACCTTACTCATTAACCTCGGAGTCTCTCTCCCACTCCCTATGATACCTTACTCATTAACCTTGGAGTCTCTCTCCCCAATCCCTATGATACCTTACTCATTAACCTCGGAGTCTCTCTCCCCATTCCCTATGATACCTTACTCATTAACCTCGGAGTCTCTCCCCACTCCCTATACTTTACTCATTAACCTCGGAGTCTCTCTCCCCACTCCCTATGATACCTTCCTCATTAACCTCGGAGTCTCTCTCCCCGAGTTCCATACCTGCCTCCTCCTTCCGCTGGGTGAGACAGACGTGAAATATTCATTTAACACCTGACCAATGTCCTCTGGCTCAACTCTCAGATTCTCCCCACGATCCCTAATGGGCCCTACTTTTTTCCTTGTTATCCTCTCCCCATTGATACACTTCTAGAATATCTTGGGATTTTCCCTACTTTCCCAGCCAAAGCTTTGCCATATCCCCTCTTTGCTCTCCGAATAGCTTTTGTAAACCCCACCCTGCACTTTCTGTACTCCACTAATCCCTCTGTTGATTTGCTCCTAAAGAACAAAGGAACAGGCCCTTCGGCCCTCCTAGCCCTGCGCCAATCGTGATGCTCTAACTAAAAACAAAACCTTCTGCCCTTCCTCGGTCCGTGTATCTCGATTTCCTCCTTATTCATGGTCCCATCCACAGGATGCTTCTTAACTGTTGCTAATGTGTCTGCTTCCACCACATCCTCTGGCAGCGCGTTCCAGGCCCCCACCACTCTCTGTGTGAAAAACCTACCCCGCACATCTCCTTTAAACTTTCCCCCTCTCACCTGTGCTCCCTTCTAATTGACACTGCCACCCTTGGAAAAAGCTGCTGTCTATGCCTCTCAATTTTTGGACCTCTATCAGGTCTCCCCTCAGTCTCTGTCTTTCCAGTGAAAACAGTCCTAGTTCTCCTCATAGCCAACACCCTCCAGACCCGGCAACTTCCTGGTGAACCTTCTTTGCACTCTTTCCAAAGCTTCCACGTCCTTCTGATAATGTGGTGACCAGAACTGCACGCAAATACTCCAAATGCGGCCGAACCAAGGTTTTATATAGCTGCAACATGATTTGCCAACTCCTGTACTCAATGCCCCGGCTGATGAAGGCAAGCATGCCTTATGCCTTCTTAATCACCTGTGTGACCACTTGTAGGTAACTGTGGACCTGCACGCCCAGATCCCTCTGTATGTTAATGTTCCCAACGGTTCTGCCATATACAGTATAAATCATACCTAGATTTGACCCTCCAAAATGCATCACCTCCCACTTCTCCAGATTAAACTCTATCTGAATGAATGAATGAAATGAAAATGGCTTATTGTCACAAGTAGGCTTCAAATGAAGTTACTGTGAAAAGCCCCTAGTCGCCACATTCCGGCACCTGTTCGGGGAGGCTGGTACGGGAATTGAACCGTGCTGCTGGCCTGCCTGCTTTCAAAGCCAGCGATTTAGCCCTGTGCTAAACCAGCCCCTGCCATTTCTGTGCCCAAGTCTCCTGACTATCTCTGGTCATCTCTGGGCTTGTTACTCCTTTCTATTACCCTCGAGGGAAGATGTTGAGCCTGTACCCTCCCCCTTTCCTCTTTGAACACCCCCCCCCCCCCCCTACCCCCCACACACACACTGCTCTTCTGTAGATCTTCCCACCAGTAACTTGCTCCAATCTACCTTGGCCAGATCCTGCCTTATTTTACTAAAGTCTGATCTCCCCCAATCCAAGACCTCTTTCTGCAATTTGTCTCTTTCTTTGTCCATAACAAACTTACATTGCACCATGTTGTAGTCGCTATCACTAAGATACTCCCCCACCATCACATCTGTCTGGCTTCATTGCCCAGAATGAGGTCCAGCACTGCACCATCCCCTGTTGGACCCTCCACACGTTCAGCCGTAAACATTTAAACATTATAAAGATTTGACGAACTCTGATCCATCTAAGCCCTCAACACAATGACTATCCCAGTTAATGAAATGAAAATCGCTTATTGTCACGAGTAGGCTTCAATGAAGTTACTGTGAAAAGCCCCTAGTCGCCACATTCCGGCGCCTGTCCGGGGAGGCTGGTACGGGAATCGAACCGTGCTGCTGGCCTGCTTGGTCTGCTGTAAAAGCCAGCGATTTAGCCTGGTGAGCTAAACCAGCCCCTGATGTTGGGAAGGTTGAAATCACCCACTATAAATAGCCTATTATTATTTGGTCATTGGATAGATATATGGGCAATAAGGGAATAGTGCAGGGGGACTTCAGAGGGGTTTCACAGGACGGTGCAACATCGAGGGCCGAAGGGCCTGTACTGCGCTGTAATGTTCTATTTCTACACACTTCTGCAAATTGGGCACATATTTGCTCCTCAATTTCCTGCTGACTATCTGGGAGTCTATAATAAACAGCAAGCAATGTGGGTGTCCCTTTTTGATTCCAAAGTTCTACTCACAAAGCTTTATTTAACGCCACCCCCAAGATTTCATCTTTCCTTACTGCAGTCATTGACTGCTCGCTAATAGTGTAATGCCTCCCCATCCCTCCTTAAGATTCTGTATCCCGGGATGTTAAGCTACCCCTCCCTCAACCACATCTCATAATTCCACGTGTCATAGATAGTTTCATAGACTTTACAGTGCAGAAGGAGGCCATTCAGCCCATTGAGACTGCACCGGCCCTTGGAACCCTACTTAAGCCCATGCTTCCACCCCAGCCCCGTAACCCAGTAACCCCATCCAAACTTTTAGACACTAAGGGCAATTTATCACGGCCAATCCACCTAGCCTGCACATCTTTGGACTGTGGGAGGAAACCGGAGCACCCGGAGGAAACCCACGCACACACGGGGAGAACGTGTAGACTCCGCACAGACAGTGACCCCAGCCGGGAATCGAACCTGGGACCCTGGAGCTGTGAAGCAACAGTGCTAACCGCTGTGCTACCGTCAGCTCATCCGTTAAAGTAGAGGCCATTCAGCCTCGGCGTAATCTCATTACACTAACTCCCATTATATTTCCTCTGACTTGATTTGTTTTTCTGTGGTACACTGTGTTGCTATTCTGCTAACTGTCAGTGTCTCCTTCCCCTGCCCAATTAGTTTAAACTCCTCCCAACAGCACAAGCAAAGCCGCCAGCAAAGCTGTTAGTCCCACTCTGGTTCCGCTTGTACATGTCCCACCTTCCTCAGAAACAGTGGCCCAGGATTCTACAACTCTCCCTCCCGCATCAACTCTTAACGCCACTCATTAATCTGTGCTATTTTCCTATTTCTATACTCGCTAGCGCATGGCACTGGGGGTAATCTCGGGATTACAACCAGAGAGGTCTTGCTTTTTAGTTCACAGCCCAGCTCCTTGAATTCCTGATGCAAGACCTCATCCCTCTTTCTACCGATGTCATTGGTACCAACATGTACCATGACCTCTACCTTACCACCCTGCCCCCCCCTTCAGGATGCCCTGCAGCCGTTCAGTGACATCCTGGACCCGAGGCAACATACCATCCTGGAGTCTTTTTAACGACCACAGAAGTGCCTATCTGTGCCCCCGACTATGGAGTCCCTCTGACTTTTGTCTTCTGTGCTTTGACCCTTCCCTCCTGAGCAACAAGCCGGTTGTGGTGCCACTGTTCTGGCTGCTGTTGTTTTCCCCCCGATAGCCATCCCCGTCAACGGTATACCTGTCAGAGAGGGGGACAGCCACAGGGGATTCCTGAGCTGACTGCCAGCCCTTTCTAGCGGTCACCCATCTGTCCGCCTGTAATTGTCTGGATTGGAGTTTTCCTGCTGCTTGTGGGTAGAGCAGGCCAGTACTGGGTTGAGGGCAGTGATTTCCTCCTTCAACAACAATCTGCATTTGTGTAGAACCATTTGAGAAAAAAGCCATTTTTACAAACTGTAATATATTACAGACACAGACCCCCCCCAAAAAAAGAGATATTAAAAAATGTTGACAAAGGTTGGTCAAAGGAAGGAGCTGAGACAGAAGGATTTAGGAATTTCAGAGTATCAGGGGTAGGTTACTAAAGGCACGGTCGCTGGCGAGGACCAAAGTGGGCCAATTCACCAGAGCCCAGATTGCAGAGAGAGTCTGGGGGAAGAGGGCCTGGGGCAGGGGCATAAGAAGAGGCATTGCCATAAAGCTGGAGGCCGAGTCCCTGAGCCATGGGGGATGTTGGTCAGGGGTGACGGATGAGCAGGTTAGGATATGGGCAGGGCTGTAGGCAGAGTTCTAGTTGTCCTCTTTCATACGGGAGTACAGGTTCAGAGTCTCCAAACCAGCAGGCTCAGGACTCAGGCACGCTCAGGTTCTGGAGCCTGCTGGATTCAGCCTCTGGAGGTTGGGCTGGAGGCAGCACAGGCCAAGCTGGGTCAGGTCAAGGGTCGCATGGAGTGCGGGAATAGACCTGTGTGCAAGCTGATTATTTATCTGACCCATAAGACATAGGAGCAGAATGAGGCCACTTGGCCCATCGAGTCTGCTCCGCCATTCAATCATGGCTGATATTTTTCTCATCCCCATTCTCCTGCCTTCTCCCCATAACCCCTGATCCACTTATTAATCAAGAATCTATCTATCTCTGTATTGAAGACACTCAGGGATTTGGCCTCCACAGCCTTTTGCGGCAAAGAGTTCCACAGATTCACCACCCTCTGGCTGAAGAAATTCCTCCTCATCTCCTCCTTGCCAGAATGTGGCAACTAGGGGTGGGTTTTCACAGTAACTTTATTGAAGCCTACTGTGACAATAAGCTATTACTATTATTATTAAAGGATCATCCCTTTAGCCTGAGATGGTGTCCTCTGGTTCTAGTTTTTCCTACAAGTGGAAACATCCTCTCCACGTCCACTATATCCAGGCTTCGCAGTATCCTGTAAGTTTCAATAAGATCCCCCCTCATCCTTCTAAACTCCAACAGACCCAGAGTCCTCAACCGTTCCTCATACGACAAGCTCTTCATTCCAGGGATCATTCTTGTGAACCTCTTCTGGACCCTTTCCAAGGCCAGCACATCCTTCCTTAGGTATGGGGACTTGAGGCTGTTTTCGTTAGAGAGAAGAAGGTTAAGAGGTGACTTAATTGAGGCATACAAGATGATCAGAGGATTAGATAGGGTGGACAGTGAGAGCCCTTTTCCTCGGATGGTGATGTCCAGCACGAGGGGACGTAGCTTTAAATTGAGGGGAGATAGATATAGGACAGATGTCAGAGGTAGGTTCTTTACTCAGAGAGTAGTAGGGGTGTGGAATGCCCTGCCTGCTACAGTAGTGGACTCGCCAACACTAACCGCATTCAAATGGTCATTGGATAGGCATATGGACGATAAGGGAATAGTGTAGATGGGCTTTAGAGGGGTTTCACAGGACGGCGCAACATCGAGGGCTGAAGGGCCTGTACTGCGCTGTAATGTTCTATGTTCTAAAACAGCTCACAATACTCCAAATGGGGTCTGACCCCACACTGCACCAATGTCATGCCTCACCGAATTGTCCAGCTTAGTTTGTTTAAAAAAAAAATTTGACTCAATTAACATTGGTGCATGGCAGTTTCTAAAAATGTCAGGTTTTAGGACAACTCCTGGTTTTGGATAGCCGGATTTGAAACAGTGTGTGGGCAGCAAAAAACCAGCCAAGTGTCAAAATCTAAATCAGATATCTAGATCAAAGCTTCCAATGTGGCCGTGTAGGCTCCTGTGAGGTCCAGTGAGGTGCTCCAGAGTCTAGGGAGTTCAATAGTTGGGTGGCGAGGGCTGTTTAATTCTCACTATCTGGATAAGGGTGGCAGCCATCGACCGTGACTGATTCTGAGGAGGCGAAATGAAATGAAAAACGAAATGAAAATCGCTTATCGTCACGAGGAGGCTTCAAATGAAGTTACTGTGAAAAGCCCCTAGTCGCCACATTCCGGCGCCTGTTCGGGGAGGCTGGTACGGGAATCGAACCGTGCTGCTGGCCTGCTTGGTCTGCTTTCAAAGCCAGCGAATTAGCCCAGTGAGCTAAACCAGCCCCAGGTTGTTCCCTGTTTGCAAGGAAGGTTTGATTCTTCAGCTTGCACTGCAGGATCCCCGATCAGGAATCCCCGTGAGATGTCACAGTTCTGGCAACCATTGCGCCATCAGGGCTGAGGGGAGATTGGGGCCTATGACACCAGTGCGAAACAGTGGGGCAGCACGGTAGCATGGTGGTTAGCATAAATGCTTCACAGCTCCAGGGTCCCAGGTTCGATTCCCGGCTGGGTGACTGTCTGTGTGGAGTCTGCACGTCCTCCCCGTGTGTGCGTGGGGTTCCTCCGGGTGCTCCGGTTTCCTCCCACAGTCCAAAGATGTGCGGGTTAGGTGGATTGGCCGTGATAAATTGCCCATAGTGTCCTAAAAAGTAAGGTTAAGGGGGGGGGTGGTTGTTGGGTTAGGGGTATAGTGTGGATACGTGGGTTTGAGTAGGGTGATCATTGCTCGGCACAACATCGAGGGCCGAAGGGCCTGTTCTGTGCTGTACTGTTCTATGTTCTGCGAGATTTTGGAAGCGTTGATGGTGGGTCTGGATTGACGTGTCTTTGCAGCGTGCTCTCTGGAGACTGTTTCTTTGCCGTGTACAGTTCCAGCGTCCACAAGCGCAACAGCCAGGGTGGTTGGTGCTGATAAAAGCAGAATTCAGTTGCACGTGAATGGATTGGATGTGAAAACATGACCGGCATTCTGAGGGGGGGGGGGGGGGGGGGGGGGGGAGTACGTCGCCGGACAGTTCACCAGGATGCCAGATCGGAGCACCTGCTCCCCCATCTCAACCTGCCGAGTTGTTTGGGATGGAGCTGAAGATTTTAAGTTTTAGAAAGGGTTCAAACATTCCATTAGCTGTGCAGAGGGAATCATTCACACGGTGTTACAATGAGGGGGGGGGGGTTTGGGGACCAGGAAAATAAACTGGGTGTTCAGCAGGAATGGCAGTCCAGGGGTCAAGATGAGGGCGAAATGAGGTCAGAAAGGGCATGGGAACGCTGTGGGTTCCTGATAAAGGTGGGTACAGGTTTGGACGCAAGGGGGAGGGGGGAGGGAGAAGAGGCTGCTAAATGGTTGGGTTCCCATCACAGCCAGAAAATCCAACAGTTGTTGGCGATGAAGGTTGAGGGGGTTTAAGGAAATGACTTGTAGTGAACGAAGAAGCCATGACTTAGTTTGGCACTCCAGAACGATCCAGACACATTGGGTTTCTTTGGCAGAGAACAGCAGGTACTTGGACATTCCAGGCTTTGAAGCCTGGTCTGTGTTACTGGAGTGAATGTTTCTGCACAGCGCCTATACTTCCTCAGGAAACTAAGGAAATTTGGCACGTCCACATTGGCTCTTAACGTTTACAGATGTACCATAGAAAGCATCCTATCGGGCTGCATCACAGCCTGGGTATGGCAACTGCTCAGCCCAGGACCACAAGGAACTTCAGAGAGTCGTGAATACCGCCCAATCCATCACACGAACCTGCCTCCCATCCATGGACTCCATCTACACCTCCCGCTGCCGGGGGAAAGCGGGCAGCATAATCAAAGATCCCTCCCACCCGGCTTACTCACTCTTCCAAAATCTTCACACGGGCAGGAGATACAAAAGCATGAGAACACGCACGAACAGACTCAAAAACAGCTTCTTCCCCGGTGTTACCAGACTCCTGAATGACCCTCTTATGGACTGAACTGATAGAACATAGAACACTACAGCGCAGTACGGGCCCTTCGGCCCTCGATGTTGCGCCGACCTGTGAAACCATCTGAAGCCTATCTGACCTACACTATTCCATTTTCATCCATATGTCTATCCAGTGACCACTTAAATGCCCTTAAAGTTGGCGCGTCTACTACTGTTGCAGGCAGGACGTTCCACACCCCTACTACTCTCTGAGTAAACAAACTGCCTCTGACATCTGTCCTATATCTATCACCCCTCAATTTAAAGCTATGTCCCCTCGTGTTGGTCATCACCATCCGAGGAAAAAGACTCTCACTGTCCACCCTATCTAACCCTCTGACTATCTTATATGTCTCTATTAAGTCTCCTCTCAGCCTTCTCCTCTCTAACGAAAACAACCTCAAGTCCCTGAGCCTTTCCTCGTAAGACCTTCCCTCCATACCAGGCAACGTCCTAGTAAATCTCCTCTGAACCCTTTCCAAAGCTTCCACATCCTTCCTATAATGTGGTGACCAGAACTGCACGCAGTACTCCAGGAGCGGCCGCACCAGAGTTTTGTACAGCTGCAACATGACCTTGTGGCTCCAAAACTCAATCCCCCTACTGATAAAGGCTAGCACACCAAATGTCTTCTTAACAGCCCTATTAACCTGGGTGGCAACTTTCAGGGATTTATGTACCTGGATGCCGAGATCGCTCTGTTCATCTACACTACCAAGAATCTTTCCATTAGCCCAGTACTCTGCATTCCTGTTACTCCTTCCAAAGTGAACCCCACCTCACACTTTTCCGCATTAAACTCCATCTGCCACCTCTCAGCCCAGCTCTGCAGCTTATCTATGTCCCTCTGTATCCTATAACATCCTTCAGCACTATCCACAACTCCACCGACCTTCGTGTCATCTGCAAATTTACTAACCCATCCTTCTACACCCTCTTCCAGGTCATTTATAAAAATGACAAACAGCAGTGGCCCCAAAACAGATCCTTGCGGTACACCACTAGTAACAGCAGGTACTTGGACATTCCAGGCTTTGAAGCCTGGTCTGTGTTACTGGAGTGAATGTTTCTGCACAGCGCCTATACTTCCTCAGGAAACTAAGGAAATTTGGCACGTCCACATTGACTCTTAACGTTTACAGATGTACCATAGAAAGCATCCTATCGGGCTGCATCACAGCCTGGTATGGCAACTGCTCGGCCCATGACCGCAAGAAACTTCAGAGAGTCGTGAATACCGCCCAGTCCATCACGCAAACCTGCCTCCCATCCATTGACTCCATCTACACCTCCCGTTGCCAGGGGAAAGCGGGCAGCATAATCAAAAGATCCCTCCCACCCGGCTTACTCACTCTTCCAAAATCTTCACACGGGCAGGAAATACAAAAGTCTGAGAACACGCACGAACAGACTCAAAAACAGCTTCTTCCCCGGTGTTACCAAACTCCTGAATGACCCTCTTATGGACTGAACTGATCTCACCACACATCTTCTCCACTGAGTAGTACTACACTCCATATGCTTCACCCAATGCCTGTGTCTGTATATTTACATTGTGTATTTATCGTATGTCTTATGTTTTTCATGTATGGAACGATCTGGCTGGACTGTACACAGAACAATACTTTTCACTGTACCTCAGTACATGTGACAATAAGGGGCTGGTTAGCACAGTGGGCTAAACAGCTGGCTTGTAATGCAGAACAGGGCCAGCAGCGTGGGTTCAATTCCCGTACCGGCCTCCCCGAACAGGCGCCGGAAGGTGGCGACTAGGGGTTTTTCCACAGTAACTTCATCGAAGCCTACTTGTGACAGTAAGCGATTATTAAATCTAATCCTATCCAATCCAACTTGTTTTTGTGAAGGTGGATTGCACAATTAAGGCAAAAACGAGGCGATCTGTTTCTGGTGCTGTTGACTGAGGAAAGGCACGTGGGCAAGAGACAAAGGGAACTTTCTGCTCTTCCAATCGTGCTGTTGGGACCATCCACAATCACTAGGATGACTGGATCTCTGCTTAGCCTCATCCAATAAGCACCATGTTCAACAATGCAGCAAATACAATCGGGGGGGGGTTTCAACAGTATTCCTGGAAATACCCAAAGCAGAACTTTCCCTTTTTTTTGCACAGAAGCAAACACAGAAGGATAAGACTCCGGCTCTACTATTGCTTCAACTGAAGGACTGGCACGTTCCCCAAGGGACCACACAGTTTGATGGCATCTTTAGCAGTCGGCCGCCGGGAGATAGTATTGCGAACATTCTGGAATACATGTGGTGCCAGGGGTACATAAACAACCCGTTCCCACAATTTCTCACATAATCCGATGATAAGATGGCTTCCTGCCACATGAAAAGCAAAAAGCCCACACACGGCTCGAAGCTTCGCAGAAGAACAGTGCTGGGGGTTATTTTCAGAAGAGCCTGTTTCGCAACAGACAGCATGCGCGCTGGTAAACGAACTTACTTGACACCACTACAAACTGCACATGTCTCGGAGTTTGATGTAACAACTGTTGCCAAACACTTTCCTCGAAGTTGATCAAACAGCTCGCTCACTGCTGCTCTGCTGTGTAACTTATTCTGTTGAGGTTTTTCACATTGAGGTGGGGTTGGGGGTGGGGTATACACAAGTTAAACTTCCAATCCCAATGTCGAGCAAGGGCATTTTTTTTTAAACCTGCGCAGGAATTAACTTGTTAAAATTTACATGCAAGGGGTTCATTCCCGTGGCTTCACGGTGACCCTCATGGCTTTAGGTGGTTAGCACTGCTGCCTCACAGCTCCAGGGACCCAGGTTCGATTCCCCGCTGGGTCGCTGTCTGTGTGGAGTCTGCACGTTCTCCTCGTGCCTGCGTGGGTTTCCTCCGGGTGCTCCGGTTTCCTCCCACAAGTCCCGAAAGACATGCTGTTAGTTGAATTTAACATTCTGAATTCTCCCTCTGTGTACCCGAACAGGCGCCGGAGTGTGGCAACTAGGGGCTTTTCACAGTAATTTCATTGCAGTGTTCATGCCAGCCTACTTGTAAGAATAAAGATTATTATTATTAGTTATGGAGTCAACACGGCACTGGAGGTCATCGAGTCTATTTCAGCTGTGTAGGTCGGTCCAATCAATACATTGTGTAATTTTAGTTTAATCGTGAAATGCTGCTGTGTCCGATTTTATTCATCAGAGATTCATCAAACCCATAAACAACGAGCTCCGTGTAGCCCTGTGTTGATTTTAAGAGGGGTACAGATTCCAGAAACAATTCACAATGTCAGAGTCACAATAACACCCAGGCTCTGCTCATTGAAGTCTCGATTTTATCCCCCACACTCCTCGCTAACCTCTTGCTCATTTTATCCTGCTCTCCTCAATGATGTCTCGCTACCGTACCCCCATTACGTCCCTGATGTCCCCTGCTTTACCACCCCTTCACTGAAATCTCCCTCTATTGCAGCCTCGATATACCCTTTGAAGACCCTTTAATGTCCAATTTCTCACTGATGTCTCACTCAATATCGTGAGTTAAACTTGCTGGAGTCTCTCACTTGCTAACCCGCCAGTATGCAGAAGTATTTTTATTTATGAATGAATGAGAGAAGAGAAATCAGCCTCACGACCCGGGTTCTGGATCACTGTCCGTGTGGAGTTTGCACATTCTCCCCGTGTTTGCGTGGGTTTTACCCCCACAACCCAAAGATGTGCAGGGTAGGTGGGTTGGCCACGCTAAATTGCCCCTTAATTGGAAAAAATTAATTGGGTACTCTACATTTATAAAAATAAAGAAATGTAATCAATGAGAGAGAATGAGATGAGACTGAGAAAATGAGAGAGAGAGAGAATGAGAAAGAGAGAGAGAAAAAGAATGTGAGCGAGAGAGAGATTGAGAGAGAGGAAGAAGGGGGTGTCGGGAGGGAATTCCAAAGCTTCGGGTTTTAGCACCATGGTTGCCAAGAGTGGAGTGATTAAAATCAGGGGTGTGCAGGACACCAGAGTTGGAGGAGCTGAGGTATGTGGGGGGCTATGTGGGAGGGATGTGGGAGGGAGGTGGGGGGGGGGGGGGGGGGGGGGGGGGCGGGGCTGGAACCGAACTGAAAGGTAGGCAAAGCCACGGAGGGATCAGGAAACAAAGACAAGTTTCAAAATCAAGACTCTCTTTGTAAAACCTTTCACCATTTGCATTTCCTTGTGCCAAGCACTTCAATCAGACAAATGCAAATATCTGGCTGCAGAACTGGGCGTGATAAAGTCCAGTGACTGAATCTTTCCCCAAACTCTATACTCATTGGGTTTGTTATGGCACTGATGGTAAAGACCAAACGCCCCAGTAAGTGCTCCTTTCCCACAGTGATCTGGAGCAGCTGATCACGCACCGTTACACTCATCGCGCTGCCTTGTGTGCCCTTTCGTGCTTGCGTGACTTGATATCCACCACCAACCCTCCCCCTGCTAGTCAGTGTGGTGAGTGACTAAACTAAGTACCTCTGATTATCGCCCCAGCTTAAATCACTGATCTGCAGGCAGTTTCCAAACTCTGATTGTACAAATGTTTCTATGTTAACACTGATTTCGACACTTCCCTCCCGCCCCAAAAACCCTGCAAGCTCCCAGGACCGGGAGCGGTTCGATTCCTGGCAACTGCAGCTTTCGAGCCGGTCTGCCATGGCATTCCAGGGAGCGAGGAGGAAGCAGAGTGCTATTTCCCGACAGCGCAGTAGAACACCGAGGCGTCTCAGGAATTGAACGGCGGCAGTTCCTCCTGGCCTGCAACAATTCTGTCATCGGAGGACGCTGGTCTGAGGTGGAGAGTTTAGGGTCATTCCAGACACCAGGATTGAGGGAAGACCGCAGCCTGGGGTGTTCTGTCTTTCCAACACAATCTGAAGAGTAGCTGGGGACTTCATCTCGTCTCCCGGCTAATATTTCATTCTTAAAGCAACACCTAAAATACAGATGATCTGCTCATTTATCGCAAATTAGCTGCAGCGTTTCAACGGTGATCACTCTTCAAAATTACTTCACTGGCTGTTGTTATAGTGCGTTATTATTGTGGTGATATGCATCACTGTAAATACACAAGGGGTTAATGTAAATACACGTCGACTAGCTAGACACAAGACCCAGCTCTCTTGGGACCCAGCTACTGAGACAGTCAGAGTCCACAAGCTAGCAAGTGCAAACGCCATGTGGTAGCTAGTAAGTCTGGTCAGACTACTACAAGGTCACCAGTCAGATCAGTATAGTGTCGACCCACAGCTGAATATGTGCAGCAGTTCTATGGTTGAATAAAACAGTGTTGGGTCTTCTCCAGTGTTAGAAGTCTGTTTCTAGATTCCCTGCATCGAGTGCAGTCCACATCGAACCAACCTGCCTAACACATCACAGACCAGACTCCAGACGGGGAGCGCCGCGAACTCAGTGACGGCAAGGAAACAGCAGATGCCATAAAGCACGCTGACACGAGTAACTGTGTGAAGGACTCGTATTATCCAGAGTGTGGTCCTTGAGCACAGCAAACACGACAACAAAACCACCAAACACAAAACAACACAACCTATGAAAACCATATCAAAGACAACGACACGAAGCGTACCAGAGGCAACAACGTCGCCAGCAAGCACGACAAAAATAACAGCACGGTAGCATTGTGGATAGCACAATGGCTTCACAGCTCCAGGGTCCCAGGTTCGATTCCCGGCTTGGGTCACTGTCTGTGCGGAGTCTGCACAACCTCCCCGTGTGTGCGTGGGTTTCCCCCGGGTGCTCCGGTTTCCTCCCACAGTCCAAAGATGTGCAGGTTAGGTGGATTGGCCATGATAAATTGCCCTTAGTGTCCAAAATTGCCCTTAGTATTGGGTGGGGTTACTGGGTTATGGGGATAGGGTGGAGGTGTTAACCTTGGGTAGGGTGCTCTTTCCAAGAGCCGGTGCAGACTCGATGGGCCGAATAGCCTCCTTCTGCACTGTAAATTCTATGAAACAATGGAACTACGACTGGTACGACTCTGCCCACAAAGGACACAGTTACTGCTCAGCTCAGTACATACCATGGCTGGAAGATGCATTTTCCCAATTCATGTGTGCTGTACTACCAACAGGCAACCTGGCTTTCAGGACAGATGCCATCCAACATCGCTATCACAAGCATCGGAAGAAAAAAAGACTCCAAATCAGACAACAAAGAGATTTGACCACTTCTTGTTTCCTTATGCACAGGAACAATGATGGCGTTATCAAGGACATGCCACCATCAAAATCACCAACTCACCAACCCAACAAGAAAGACATTCAGCCATGATAATTGATGGGTTTTGGACTCACACATATGAGTTGGACTTATTGTTTAATGATCACTGTTATCATAACTTGTACATAGCATCACTCATCTACCTTTTTTTGTTCAATTTTCTTTAACACTGTACAGAAAATATGTAACACGAAAAAAGGGGGGATGTGGTGATGTGCATCACTGTCAATACACAAGGGGTTAATGTAAATACACATAGACTAGCTAGACACTAGAGGGAGCACCAAAGACATGACACACAGACCGTCAACCAATAGGCCAGTAAGATAGGACACGACCAATGGGCATTCACGACACACACTGAGGTGACACTACCACAGGAGGGCATTACACCAACCCATATAAAAGGACACAGCACACATGATCTTCCTCTTTCCAGAGGAGTCACTTAGTGAGTAGACAGGGTTGATTTGAAACACATCACACCCACCAAATGGATTGTAGCAGACTGGTTCGTCAGTCTGAGTAGCTGTAGCAGGATTAACAGGAGAGTCGAATCCAAGTAGGAGAATCGTTAACAGTTTAATAAATGTGTTAAAGCTATCTCCAAGTCTGAACCTTCCTTTATCAGAGTGCACATCAAGGAAGCAGCTTGTGGTACGTCAACAGCATAACAAAACAATTATTATGCATCTTCTTATTTAAATCCATTGCTCATGTCATCAGTAAGTGCCGTGACTTCATCAGCTGTTGTCACCAATGTAAATTGAAACTGAAAAATGAAAATGGCTTATTGTCACGAGTAGGCTTCAATGAAGTTACTGTGAAAAGCCCCTAGTCGCCACATTCCGGCGCCTGTCCGGGGAGGCTGGTACGGGAATCAAACCGTGCTGCTGGCCTGCTTGGTCTGCTTTAAAAGCCAGCGATTTAGCCCAGTGATCTAAACCAGCCCCACTGCCGTTAGTTTCAGTTCTATTCTATCATCCATAGAATCCCTAGTGCAGAAGGAGGCCATTCAGCCCATCGAGTCTGCATAGACCCTCTGAAAGAGCACCCTACATTGGGCCACTCCCCCCCCCCCCCCCACATAACCTCACCTGACCTGTGCACCTTTGGACTTGCGGGAGGAAACCGGAGCACCCGGAGAAAACCCACGCAGACACGAGGAGAAGGTGCAGACTCCGCACAGTCACGCGAGGTCGGAATCGAACCCAAGTCCCTGGCGCTGTGTCACCGGGCCACTTAATTACCTGCTGCACCTGCAAACCAACTTTTTGCGATTCATGTACATTTATGTACATGTACAGGGGCTGGTTTAGCTCACTGAGCTAAATCGCTGGCTTTTAAAGCAGACCAAGCAGGCCAGCAGCACGGTTCGATTCCCGTACCAGCCTCCCCAAACAGGCGCCGGAATGTGGCGACTAGGGGCTTTTCACAGTAACTTCATTGAAGCCTACTGGTGACAATAAGTGATTTTCATTTCATTTCATTTTTTCACAAGGACACCCAGATCCCTCTGCACAGCAGCTTGCTGATAATTTTCTAGAGTTTACATAACAGCCCATTTTGCTGTTATTCTCACCGAAATCAATGTCATCACATTTACCAACATTGAACTCCATTTGCCAGACCGTTGCCCACTCACTGAAACCATCTATATCCCTCGACAGACATTCAGTGTCCTCTGCACACTTTGCTCTACCACTCATCCTTAATTCCTTTATTCTTCAAAACTCTATCTGACACATTACAATTGGTCCCCAATTCCAAATCATCTATATAAATTGTAAACAACTGCGGTCCCAACACTGATCCCTGAGGTCACTGACCGCCAACCAGAAAAACGCCCACTCTTTGCTTTCTGTTAGTTAGCCAATCCACTATCCAGGCTAATAACGTACCCGTAATGCTGTACACCTTTATCTTATACAGCAGCATTTTGTGCAGCAACTCGTCGAATTCCATGCGGAAATCCAGATACACCACATCCACAGGTCCCCCTTGTCTATCACGCTTATAATGTCCTCAAAGAATTCCTGTAAACTAGTTAAACATGAAGTGCCTTTTGTGACCTTATGCTGCGTCTGCCCAATGGGACAATGTCTATCCAGGTATCTCGCTATTTCTTCCTTGTCTACCTCATACGCTGCAGGAAAGGATGTCCCGAGACGTGGTACATTGGCGAGGCCATGCAGACACTGCAACAACGGATGAACAGACATCGCGCGACAATGGCCAGGCAGGAATGTTCCCTTCCAGTCGGGGAACACTTCAGCTGTCAAGGACATTCAGCCTCTGATCTCCGGGTAAGCGTTCTCCAAGGTGGCCTTCAGGATGCGCGACAACGCACACGAAGAATCGGCGAGCAGAAACTTGTAGCCAAGTTCTGCACATATGAATACAGCCTCAACCGGGAGCTTGGATTCATGTCGCATTACATTCAACCCCCACCATCTGGCCGGGGTTGCAAAACCCTACCAACTGTCCTGGCTTGAGACAATTCACCCCACTTTAACCTGGGGTTACCCATCTCTCCAGTTGCTCTGTCTGGACATGTAAAGACTTAATTACCTGCATTCAAAGTATAATTGACTCTGTCTATATATGTGTTTCTGGAACCCACCTCTTCATTTACCTGAGGAAGGAGCTGCTCTCCGAAAGCTAGTGAGTCAAAACAAACCTACGAAGAACAACAAAGAACAAAGAAAATTACAGCAGAGGAACAGGCCCTTCGGCCCTCCCAGCCTGCACCGATCCAGATCCTTTATCTAAACCCGTTGCCTATTTTCCAAGGTCTATTTCTCTTTGTTCCCCACCCGTTCATATATCTGTCCAGATGCTTCTTAATTTACGCTATCGTGCCCGCCTCTACCACCTCCGCTGGCAAAGCGTTCCAGGCACCCACCACCCTCTGCGTAAAAAACTTTCCACGCACATCTCCCTTCAATTTTTCCCCTCTCGCCTCTCGTGCTGAATTGAGAGTAAAGACACCACAGCCCCAGATGACCTCCCTTTGAGGGGGGGGGGGGGGGGGGGAAGAGTTGACTGGTGGTGGTTTAACCTGAGGGTCACCACACCTCAGGCGAGGGGCAAGGTTCAGAAGGCGGGGCCTTCACGAATAGGTGGTGGAAGCAGACACGACAGCGCCGTTCATGTGGCATCTTGACTAATACATGACTAGGATGGGAATAGAGAGATGTGGACTCCGGTTGTGTAGCAGGTTTTAGACGGGCAGCATGGTCTGCGCAGGCTTGGAGGGCTGATGGGCCTGTTCCTGTTCTTTGAATAATTTCAGCCGATACGGGAATTGAATCCACGTCGTTGGCCTTGCTCCACATCACAAACCAGCCGTCCAGCCAACTAAGCTAACAGGAAACATAGAACATACAGTGCAGAAGGAGGCCATTCGGCCCATCGAGTCTGCATCGACCCACTTCAGCCCTCACTTCCACCCGATCCCCGTAACCCCTCCTCACATTTTTGGACACTAAGGGCCATTTATCACGGCCAATCCACCTAACCCGCACATCTTTGGACTGTGGGAGGAAACCGGAGCACCCGGAGGAAACCCACGCACACACGGGCAGACTCCGCACAGACAGTGACCCAGCCGGGAATCGAACCTGGGACCCTGGTGCTCTGAAGCCACAGTGCTAACCACTGTGCTACCGTGCTGCCCACCCGGACCACAAATGGGGCTTGGCCAGAGAGACACAGCAAACGAGGAGCTTCACGAAGCCTCCAAGGGTGGGCTGTGCACTAAACATCTGATTTAGGAGTGCTGATGCATTAAACAATGATAAGTCATCCTCCAGGCAGCGAGATGTATCGCAGCAGGTTCTGGAGAACGCAGAAATGGCAAATGTTTGCCTGATCGGATCACATGACAACACTGGAGAGATCACATGATAGAGTCAAAGAACTGTCCAGCACAAGAGGCGACATTCTGGCCGATGCCGGCTCCTGGATGGTCTGGGAAAGATCACATGACAGTAATGGGGGTGTGCTGGCCAATACATCCCTCCCCCCCTGACTGACAGCCACCAGACTGGACTATCCAGACACAAGATAGAATATCAGAGAGACTTGGGTGTGCTAGTGCATGAGTCACAGAAGGTTGGTTTACAAGTGCAACAGGTGATTAAGAAGGCAAATGGAATTTTGTCCTTCATTGCTAGAGGGATGGAGTTTAAGACGAGGGAGGTTATGTTGCAATTGTATAAGGTGTTAGTGCGGCCACACCTGGAGTATTGTGTTCAGTTTTGGTCTCCTTACTTGAGAAAGGACATATTGGCACTGGAGGGTGTGCAGAGGAGATTCACTAGGTTAATCCCAGAGCTGAAGGGGTTGGATTATGAGGAGAGGTTGAGTAGACTGGGACTGTACTCGTTGGAATTTAGAAGGATGAGGGGGGATCTTATAGAAACATTTAAAATTATGAAGGGAATAGATAGGATAGATGCGGGCAGGTTGTTTCCACTGGCGGGTGACAGCAGAACTAGGGGGCATAGCCTCAAAATAAGGGGAAGTAGATTTAGGACTGAGTTTAGGAGGAACTTCTTCACCCAAAGGGTTGTGAATCTATGGAATTCCTTGCCCAGTGAAGCAGTTGAGGCTCCTTCATTACATGTTTTTAAGGTAAAGATAGATAGTTTTTTGAAGAATAAAGGGATTAAGGGTTATGGTGTTCGGGCCGGAAAGTGGAGCTGAGTTCACAAAAGATCAGCCATGATCTAATTGAATGGCGGAGCAGGCTCGATGGGCCAGATGGCCGACTCCTGCTCCTAGTTCTTATGTTCTTATCAGACCAGGCGAGTCACAGACTAGCGTTACAGACTCTCGTCGATTGTGGCAAGGCTTAAACAACGTAACGGGCTACAAAACAAAGCTGAGCAGCATCTCCAGCAGCAGTGCACCCCTCCCCGATGAACTCAATGCATTATATTGTTATGGGCCAGGGTTTAGAGAACCCCAAAGTATATCATGGAGTTCACCTGACGCACAACCTTTAATAGATTGCGGTATGGGGAGCACCTGCTCCCTGAACCTGGACTGAGTCACCACATAAATAAATGTGTTTGTGCAGCAATTCAAATCCCCCAGCATAAATCCGGCTATTTGTAAAGTATATTCAGGATCGTTGAGGTAAAATAATCCACTCAAATCCAAATAGAAACATTTAACAACAAACACGGTCCAGAGGAGAATGAAAGTCCCGGAGATGCTGAAGAGTAAAATCATTGACTTCCTTCTGCTCTCCATCTCTGGGTCTGTGCGATTGTCTCCCTGACTCTGAGCCCTCAGTGCCTTCCGGACCCGACTGGTGAGTAAAACGTGTCTGACCGTCAGAGCGTTGATCAACAGGATTGAGAAGAACGCCATCTTTTTTGGGGCCGTTGCTGTTTGTCATTTTTATAAATGACCTAGAGGAGGGCGCAGAAGGATGGGTGAGTAAATTTGCAGATGACACTAAAGTCGGTGGAGTTGTAGACAGTGCGAAAGGATGTTGCAGGTTACAGAGGGACATAGATAAGCTGCAGAGCTGGGCAGAGAGGTGGCAAATGGAGTTCAATGCAGAAAAGTGTGAGGTGATTCATTTTGGAAGGAATAACAGGAAGACAGAGTACTGGGCTAATGGTAAGATTCTTGGTAGTGTGGACGAGCAGAGAGATCTCGGTGTCCATGTCCATAGATCCCTGAAAGTTGCCACCCAGGTTGAGAGGGTTGTTAAGAAGGCGTACGGTGTGTTAGCTTTTATTGGTAGAGGGATTGAGTTTCGGAGCCACGAGGTCATGTTGCAGCTGTACAAAACTTTGGTGCGGCCGCATTTGGAGTATTGCGTGCAGTTCTGGTCGCCACATTATAGTGTAGCCACCGAAGTTGGCCATTCCCTAAATACAAAATGGAGGAACGCAAAGCATACAGGTTAAAATGGACAATGTTTGCAGCACCAGCAGGCTGCACCTAGCAAATGTGGATTCTGTCTGCTAGAAAGCAGACAACACCAAAACGAACATCCCGCATACTAAAGAGGCAATCTCCGGGATAGTTAGCATATTAATGGAACGATCCTAGAGACAATGGACACAAATGGGGCAGTAACTGCAACATTATAAAGGACACCAGACACCCCAGCACCAGCGGGGTTCGAAAACAAAGAACCTGAAAGCCCGCCCAGTAGCTAAGGAACAGTCTCAGTATTGGGGGATTCAAACATATCGATTGGGAAGAGACCCAATCGATTCCAAGCAGGTAAGGGAGTCCGCCCAAAGGGGCGTGGATCCCTGGGACCTATAAAAGACAGGTCCCACACATGGTTCAGTCTTCTCGTCCAGCCCTCCTCTCTCTTTGACCAGCACTCCTCCGTGGACCAGCACCTCGACCAGCTTTTGCCAAGAAGACCTTGAACGAGAGAGAGGAGAGGGTTCGGACAGCAGCCGCCAGCAAGTAAGTGTCTCACAACGATTGCTACCAGAGATAGACACTCCTGACCCCTTTTTAACCCATATCAACCTGAAGTCTGCAGACCAGAGCAGAGCAAGAGGCCTTGCCCCCCCCCCCCCCCCCCGATTCGACAGTTCCTTCGAGATAAGTACTTGTTTATTTAGCGGTAGGAATAGTTTACTCCTCTTAGCGTGTGCATGGGTAGTTTTATAATTGTATTATAATAAACTCAGTTGTTTGAATTTACTAATTGGTGTACGGTTTTATTGCTTTGAACTTCACCTTGAACTTGTGGCGGTGTCTTAACGATACCTGGCGACTCCAGAGCTAAGTAAAGAAACAGAGCCAAATTGAGTGTTAAGCACACTCACCCAGAACGAGCAACAATAGGAAGGATGTGGAAGCATTGGAAAGGATGCAGAGGAGATTTACCAGGATGTTGCCTGGTTTGGAGGGAAGATCTTATGAGGAAAAGCAGAGGGACTTAAGGGTGTTTTCGTTAGAGAGAAGAAGGTTAAGAGGTGACTTAATTGAGGCATACAAGATGATCAGAGGATTAGATAGGGTGGACAGTGAGAGCCTTTTTCCTCGGATAGTGATGTCTAGCACGAGGGGACATAGCTTTAAATTGAGGGGAGATAGATATAGGACAGATGTCAGGGATAGGTTCTTTACTCAGAGTAGTAAGGGCGTGGAATGCCCTGCCTGCAACAGTAGTGGACTCGCCAACATTAAGGGCATTTAAATGGTCATTTGATAGGCATATGGACGATAAGGGAATAGTGTAGATGGGCTTTAGAGTGGTTTCACAGGTCGGCGCAACATCGAGGGCTGAAGGGCCTGTACTGCGCTGTAATGTTCTCCGTTCTACAGGTGTGGTACAGCAGAAATGGAAAAGTATTTTTTAAAGCAAAACAATGTTTATTCTATAAACTCAAGTTAACCTTTTTAAAACATACAGCGAACATCCTAACAGCCATGTTTTCAAATACAACCCCCAAAGAATGCAACACTAAGTAATCCTTAATAACTTCCCAAACAATATCCAGAAGACAAAGAAAACACCTTTTAACAGAAGCACATCAGGTTTACATTCACTACTGAGAACATTTATAATTCTGAATTCACCAAATGATCAAGAGATAGTCTTTTCATGGCAGAGAGATCAACTGTACACCTGCTCTGTCTGGCTTCAGCTCCAACACTGAAAACAAAACTAAAACACACCCTGCAGCAAACAGCCTAAAACAAAAGTAAAAAGCTGACAGACAGCCCAGCTCCACCCACATTCTGATGTCACTGATAAACACCCATTTCGAAAAGGTACTCTCACATGACAGTATGCTCGGTTCAAGCAAGAAACCAACAATCCGCTATCGAGTGCCCCAGCAACCCATAACTCACCCATACCCACCATCACAGCTTCCGAAGTCAGACCTTTCCTGAAAGTGAACCCTCGGAAGGCGATGGGCCCGGACAGATTCCCTGGTCGTGCATTCGGAGTCTGCACGGACCAGCTGGCAGATGTGTTCGCGGACATCTTTAACCTGTCCCTACTCCGCTCCGAGGTCCCCACCTGCTTCAAGACCACCACCACCATAGCGGTGCCAAAGAAGAACCAGGCAACGTGCCTCAATGACTACCGCCCGGTGGCCCTGACATTCTGAATTCTCCCTCTGTGTACCCGAACAGGCGCCGGAATGTGGCGACTAGGGGATTTTCACAGTAACTTCATTGCAGTGATAATTGTAAGCCTACTTGTGACACTAATAAAGATTATGTTCCGCTGCTTGGTAAAGTGAATGATGGGCCCACGTCTGCAGAGGAGTAACACTGACTCAAAACTCTCCACACGTGCTGCCAGAGCTGACCTTTTCCAGCATCCTCGGTCTTTATTTCTGCCTTGAGGATGCTGGTCTGAATCCAGTCAGGCAGGCCCTGCTGTCGGGATGTTACAATGGGCCCTGACACTGGGGTGGAGATACTAGCCGGGGTTGCCTAGTCAAGCTAGCCACTAGCTCCTCCCTCTGTGTTGCCATTGACTTGACCTTATTTCCTGTTTGACTTGTTTGAGCCACGGATGAAGATGTTCCGAGGGTCAGGCCTAGACCTCGGGTGACGCCCACGTCTGAAACATTGCTTTGAGATGAAAAGCTGCTTTTTTCAAACTGAGTGGGACAGACGTATGAGCTGCAATTGCTCAGTCTGACATGAATCATTCACTGTAGTCACAGGGGTTCAGTCAGTCACACTCACTGAGACAGCATATCAGTATTGCTTAAAGGTTAAGGATTTTATCACCAGGTTTATAGAGATGCAAAGGTTCAGAATGTCATTACTGCACGACAATGTTTTAACGGGGGGGGGGGAGACTGGGAAAATCTTGCGCACAAGGCATCAAGACAAAGTGGGCAGCACGGTAGCACAGTGGTCAGCGCTGTTGCTTCACACCGCCAGGGTCCCAGGTTCGATTCCCGGCTGGGGTCACTGTCTGTGCGGAGTCTGCACGTCCTCCCCGTGTGTGCGTGGGTTTCCTCCGGGTGCTCCGGTTTCCTCCCACAAGTCCCGAAAGACGTGCTGTTGGGTGAATTGGACATTCTGAATTCTCCCTCTGTGTACCCGAACAGGCGCCGGAATGTGGCGACTAGGGGCTTTACACAGTAACTTTATTACAGTGTTAATGTAAGCCGACTTGTGACAATAAAGATTGTTATTATAAATGGAGTTCAGACAAGTTAATTGGGACGATAGACATTACAGCACGACAGGAGGCCATTTGTTTCATTACATCAGAGCTTTATACTCTCTCATCTCCAGTATGCTTAAATACTCTTCATTTTCAACACTTTCCCAATTCCCTTTCAAATGATGTTATAGGCTCTGCCCCTCTGAGAAAGCATTCTTGGTTCAAACACCACGTCACAGGAAGGACGGAGTGCAGAAGAGGTTTACAAGAACGTTGCCAGGACTTGAAAGGTGTACTACGGAGGGGAGCTTGGCTGGGTTGGGGTTATTTCCTTGGAACAAAGAAGGCTGAGGGGTGATTTGATTGGTTAGCACTGTTGCTTCATTGTGCCATGGACCCGGGTTCGATTCCCGGCTAGGGTCGCTGTCTGTGTGGAGTCTGCACGTTCTCCCCGTGTCTGCGTGGGTTTCCTCCGGGTGCTCCGGTTTCCTCCCACAAGTCCCGAAAGACGTGCTTGTTAGGTGAATTGGACATTCTGAATTCTCCCTCAGTGTACCCGAACAGGCGCCGGAATGTGGTGTCTAGGGGCTTTTCACAGTAACTTCACTGCAGTGTTAATGTAAGCCTACTTGTGACAATAATAAAGATTCTTATAATTGAGGTGTGCATAATTACACAGGCAACAGAGTGGTCAGGATAACTTTTCCCTTGACGGAGGGACATCACAGAACACAGAACAGTACAGCACAGAACAGGCCCTTCGGCCCTCGATGTTATGCCGAGCAATGATCACCCTACTCAAACCCACGTATCCACCCTATACCCGTAACCCAACAACCCCCCCCTTAACCTTACTTTTTAGGACACTACGGGCAATTTAGCCTGGCCAATCCACCTAACCCGCACATCTTTGGACTGTGGGAGGAAACCGGAGCACCCGGAGGAAACCCACGCACACACGGGGAGGACGTGCAGACTCCGCACAGACAGTGACCCAGCCGGGAATCGAACCTGGGACCCTGGAGCTGTGAAGCATTTATGCTAACCACCATGCTACCGTGCTGCCCAATGTGAGGAAGAACTTTTTTTACACAGAGGGTAGTGGGAGTCCGGAATTCACTGCCCGAGTTGGTGGTGGAGGCAGAGATCCGAAACACTTTTAAAAGTACCTGGATCTGCACCTTAAGTGCTGTCAGATACAGGGCTGTGGAGCGGGTGCAGGGCTGTGGGCCGGGTGCAGGGCTGTGGGGATTAGAAAGGGCACCTGGGTGTCCTCAGGCTGGCATGGACAAGATGGGCCGAATGGCCTCCTTCCATGCTGTAACTTTTCTCTGATTCGTACTTTCGGCGGTGAAAACACTTCTCCTAACTTCCCCCTCACCTTGCTGGCTTTTCTATCCACGAAGTCTAGTTGTAACAACTGAAACGCTTGGCGAATAAACATTCAAAAGGCTTTCCCTCCAGAGGGGAAAGGGTGACAAATATCCAATTACCAATTGTGTGCGTCTGTTTGGTCTCAAATACAATTCACTCACATTTCTAGACAGATAGGAGTGAGTCAAGTGCGTGCAGGGCATGTCATTGAAAACTACACAAGATGCCCGAGGTAGACACGATGATAATGCGAGTGACCTATTTTATCAGTAGTTAGTGACCCCGCAGGGAAATGTCAAAACCGGCTATCGCTCCGTGACCTGTCCTGTGAAAATAGCAACTCGGAATCTTAAGGACAGCAGCAGAGTGCATTGATGGCCGGGTCTGCAACAGACGCCACAGCCAGTCACAGCTCAGATGTGTCACTGTCACGTTTACCAGCCCAAAGTCAACGTGAGAGTCGGAGAGAGAGAGAGAGAGTGTGCTTATCTGATCAATCAATTTTTAAGCACAGAGTTCTCACTTTGGTGAGTTATCCATTCCGCTCAATTTGTCAACTGTTTCAGAGTTATCGGGAAAAGGAATGCCCAAGAAATTCTAAACCACAGTCCCCCCGACAGCGGTGGTGTTATGACTTCTGTTCCGTCACCACTCAGAATGTGAGACACTTGGCTGGAGCAGTGTTCAGCTGTCCTGGGGCTGGAGGCCAGGACTCTCAGCTCCTCAACAGTCCTGTCTGGCACATCAGTAGGTTGGGAGCTTGCTGAGAAAAACATTTTATTTAAAATTTTCATTCATTAACCCCGGGGGCAGCTAGAATGTCTGGACTGGGAACAGAATAAAGCCGAATGTAAACGCTGCAGATTAACCCTGGGCAGCAGGGTAGCATGGTGGTTAGCATAAATGCTTCACAGCTCCAGGGTCCCAGGTTCGATTCCCGGCTGGGTCACTGTCTGTGTGGAGTCTGCACGTCCTCCCCCTGTGTGCGTGGGTTTCCTCCGGGTGCTCCGGTTTCCTCCCACAGTCCAAAGATGTGCGGGTTAGGGGGATTGGCCATGCTAAATTGCCCGTAGTGTCCTAATGAAAGTAAGGTTAAGGGGGGGTGTTGTTGGGTTACGGGTATAGGGTGGATATGTGGGTTTGAGTCGGGTGATCATGGCTCGGCACAACATTGAGGGCCGAAGGGCCTGTTCTGTGCTGTACTGTTACATAGAACATAGAACAGTACAGCACAGAACAGGCCCTTCGGCCCTCGATGTTGTGCCGAACAATGATCACCCCACTTAAACCCACGTAACCCGTATACCCGTAACCCAACAATCCCCCATTAACCTTACACTACGGGCAATTTAGCATGGCCAATCCACCTAACCCGCACATCTTTGGACTGTGGGAGGAAACCGGAGCACCCGGAGGAAACCCACGCACACACGGGGAGGACGTGCAGACTCCACACAGACAGTGACCCAGCCGGGAATCGAACCTGGGACCCTGGAGCTGTGAAGCATTGATGCTAACCACCATGCTACCGTGAGGCCCCCTTTCTATGTTCTATGTTCTATGTTCTAGATAATCTGCCTTCATTCCGACTTCGACCGAAGGTTCCGCTCAAAGTGACCATGGGATATAGGTGAACACATGGACAAAGTGGGGAACCATACAGATTGTCTACAATGTGGATTTTTACAGGATAATTGATCAGAAACGAACCTCCGAAGGAATTTCCACGGTTACTGAAGCAGGTGTCTAAAATCTGATGGGTGGACATTATGGGTGCGGCAGAATTATCTTTCCAAACTAATCCCAGGAACTAAGCCCGTTGCTGAAGTCAAAACCAACACACAAAGCTTTCTGTTATTTTATTTGTTTTAAATTCCCATTTCGGGGCAATTTAGTGGGGTGGCCAATCCGCCTCCCCTGCACATCTTTGGGCTGTGGGGGTGAAACCCACGCAGACATGGGGAGAATGTGCAAACTCCACGCGGACAGTGACCCAGAGCCGGGATCGAACCCGGGACCTGGGCGCCGTGAGGCCGCAGTGCTAACCACTGCACCACCGCGCCGTCCAAAGCTTTCTGTTGTAGAGTGTGTTTATGGATTTTGTTCAGTCGTACAGCTCTCCTAACACACCCAGTGTCCCAGCCAGCCCCTATTCATATGTGATCCAAGTCCTTAATTAAACAATGCCATCCACCCGTGGATTCTAACAATATAACTAACACACCGTTAACACCAGGGAGGGAATCTCAGAAATCAGTCTGAGAATACACTTGGAGATGGGAAGGTATCTGACCGGTTCAGTTAATACGGGCAAGATTGACATCAAACCCGGGTTTGAACCGGCCTTGGATGACTGTGCGGAGTCTGCACTTTCTCCTCCCCGTGTGTGCGTGGGTTTCCTCCGGGTGCTCTGGTTTCCTCCCACAGGCCAAAGATGCAGGTTGGGTGGATTGGCCATGCTAAATTACCTGTTAGTGTACAAGGATGTGCATGTTAGGTTGGGGTGATGCAGATAGGGTGGCAGAGTGGGCGGTGCTCTATCAGAGGGTCGGTGC
The DNA here is from genome assembly GCF_902713615.1 of Scyliorhinus canicula. Lineage (NCBI taxonomy): Eukaryota > Metazoa > Chordata > Chondrichthyes > Carcharhiniformes > Scyliorhinidae > Scyliorhinus > Scyliorhinus canicula. Next base: position 25,806,953 of record NC_052170.1, on the reverse strand, counting down.
AGACCTGATGGGCCGAATGGCCTCCTTCTGCACTGCAGGGATTCAATCAGAACATTAAATAGAAAGAGATGCAGCAGGGACAGTGCTACGGACACCATCACAGCTCAAACTGCTATCAAAGTGTTAGTCGCACGGTCACATTCTCATGGCTCTGACAGTCCCAGGAACGCTCAATTGCTTGTTGGGAAGGTCAAGGGGACACATTTCACATCTCAATTTCCTCCAGGGTCTCCAATCACTTACGCTGATACACAAGAAAGGCAAGGAAATCATGCTGTCCTGCAGAAACTCGCACTGCCTGCCGCACAGGTCCTCTCCAAAATGAAGCTTTCTCGCTGCCAACCTCGGAGCAGTAGTTGTGAAGTTAGAGTCCAAGAGAGAATGAGGTCAGTGAGCGACTGGATTAGGATTTGAATTGGAATCAGAGTGTTCGAGGGCTAAAGATGCAACAATCGATATTGGGTCAAACCCATTCATCCCAACACACCAAGATCCAGAAATAATTCCATTGACCAACAATTCCTGAGCGGATTCTTTTAAAAAAAATAATCTTTCGTAGTGTCACAAGTCGGCTTCCATTAACACTGCAATGAATTTACTGTGAAAAGCCCCTAGTCGCCACATTCCGGCACCTGTTCGGGTACACAGAGGGAGAATTCAGAATGTCCAATTCACCCAACAGCACGTCTTTCGGGACTTGTGGGAGGAAACCGGAGCACCCGGAGGAAACCCACGCAGACACGGGGAGAATGTGCAGACTCCGCACAGACAGTGACCCAAGCCGGGAATCGAACCCGGGACCCTGGAGCTGTGAAGCAACAGTGCCAACCACTGTGCCACCGTGCTGCCCATCACACCAAGATCCAAAAACAATCCCATTGACCGACAATTCCTGAGGTGATTCTTTCCCAGATTACACCGCAGACCAGAGCGGCAAATTAAAACACATTGAAAATTAGGGAGTCGTTAGTCACGGTCCACCTGCACAATGGTTTTCCCAATCAGAAATCAGCCCCAAATCCTCAGGAGAAAGCAGAGCTCAACATTTCTGGTTTGAGTTAGGATTAATTTACTGAAAGAGTGGTTTCAGTACTCTTTCAAACCCCCCCACCAATGACGTATTTCGCAGCGTTGGAGGCGACCCACCACTGAGGGACCCTCCCAAGTCCCACTGATGTGCTGCACCCTCTGCTGCCAGACAGTAACCATCGGCGGGACTGGAAAACGGTGGCCAGTACTTCCAAGGAATGTCAGTGCCGGGCTTTGCTGTGCTCCCAGGGCAGGTCGAGCAGCTGCCACGTACAGAGTAAAGCTCCCTCGGCATTGCTCCAATCACTCCCGGGCCAGAATTCCCACATGGATTCAGCCTCACCTGAAAACTGACCGAGCGCTCCCATGTCGATATTTAGAGGTTCCACTCCTTCCGGAATTTTGCTCAGTTTCTCGGGAGCACAGGGACAAGGCAGGTGCTATTTCATATCAAAAACGTATTTAATTTACTAAAAATCTGGCAAGGGCACACCAACGAGGCGAGTAAATGGTTTGGTATAGTTGACGTCATTGTCACAGGCAAACCTGTGGAGGACTACACACCTGTACACACCTGTGCACCTGTACACAGCTGTACACCTGTACACACCTGCCCACATGTACACAGCTGTACACCTGTGCACAGCTGTACACACCTGTCCACATGTACACAGCTGTACACCTGTACACATGTACACACCTGTACACACCTGTACACCTGTACACAGCTGTACACCTGTACACACCTCTCCACATGTACACAGCTGTACACACCTATACACACCTGTACACATGTACACACCTGTACACCTGTACACACCTGTACACAGCTGTACACCTGTACACAGCTGTACACCTGTACTACAAAGTGCACACTTTTGGTGAGAAATCCTTCTCCAGAAGACTGCACCTGGTCACTATTCTTTCAGCAAATCACAAAACCACTTGCTAAATGGAAAAAATGAATTTACTTTCCATTACGCTGCTTCAGGATCTGTTACTCTCGTGATTAGGCGAACGAATTTTAGCCGGAACGTGGCCCCCAAACAAACCAGTCTTTACTTTACCTCAGTTTTCAATTCCGCGATCTGGTCCTTCAACTCGCGAATGATCTGATTGGAGTCCGAGTTGTTGAGCTGACCTTGAATCCTTCCCTCTTCTCTCTTTGAAGCAAACAAGCAAACAGGTTAAAAGAGTTTCATCAAGGTAAATATATGAGGCGCCGTCATTCCTACAAAACAGGTCAATTCCGGGTCTGTTTAGAGGAGATGTGCAAGTCAGGCTTTTTCTTTTAAACACACAGAGGGTGGTAGTTGCCTAGAACGCGTTGCCAGGGGAGGTTGTGGAAGCAGATACATCTTGACAAACACATGGATAGGATGGGTACAGAGGGATACGGCACAAGGAAGGGCTGAGGGTTTGGGCAAAGGTTGGTATCATGACCAGTACAGGCTTGGAGGGCCGAAGGGCCTGTTCCTGTGCTGTATTGTTCTTTGTTCCCCGCAGGCTGTCGCAGACCTGGTCACGGGTGTGTCCCAACTGATTAACCTCCCCAACCCGCGATTCTGCCTTTCCTAAATCTCTGATTATAATAGAGAACAGCAAGAGGGTGTGGTAATTACTGGCATTTCAATTAAAATTGGAATTAAAGAGGAAATTGGAAACAGCATCGCAAGCTGGGGTAAACCGAGCTGCTCTTGGATTGAACAGCCAATCGCTTAGCCCACAGAATAAAAGCTAAACAGTGGAAACCTGAAATAAAAACAGGAACACGCTGGCTAGACTCCGCAGGTCTGGTAGCAGCGGTGGGAGAGAAACAGCGTCTCGGGTCCGCGTGACCCTTCTGCGGAACCCGTGGGCTCGGAACGCTTACTCGCCAGGCCTGCGCAGTTCATCCTCCAATCTCCGTTTGCTTCTAACACAGCTCGAATAAATCCGACAGAAGTTGTCGCTCCCACTGAGGGGGGACGGAGACATTGCTGGACTTTGGTTTACAGTTGCTGGAAGGTATTTGCTAAAACATTAATTCAGGGGACATGGGCGTCGCTGGGTCAGCTTTTGTTGCCCGACCCTAATTGCCCATTTCAGAGGGCCAGTGTAGAGTCAATCACGTTGCTGTGGGACTGGAGTCAGCTGTAGGCCAGACCTGGGAAGGGCGGCAGGTTTCCTTTCCTATTAGTGAACCAGATTTTTTTTCACAACAATCCGTGATAGTTTCTCATGGTCACCATGACTGAGGCTATTTTCAATCCCAGATTTTAGGATTTGAGCCACTGTCTCCAGAGAATGAACCTGGGCCCTCAGATTACAGCGACATCACCAATAGGCTGCTACTTTCCCAGGAGACAGAAACCACTACAGAGTCCTGGTGAAATGAAAATCGCTTATTGTCACGAGTAGGCTTCAATGAAGTTACTGTGAAAAGCCCCTAGTCGCCACATTCCGGCGCCTGTCCGGGGAGGCTGGTACGGGAATCGAACCGTGCTGCTAGCCTGCTTGGTCTGCTTTAAAAGTCAGCGATTTAGCCTTGTGAGCTAAACCAGCCCCTATTGAAGGATTGCTACTTACTATGACTGGGATGATGGGCCGTGTACATTTGGAAGCTGTGTTGGTTTAAGTGCTTCAATTGCGCAGCCATACTGGCTGTTCTGGTCAGGACAAGCTCCTTCTACACAGAAGTCTGAGAACACGCACGAACAGACTCAAAAACAGCTTCTTCCCCGCTGTTACCAGACTTCTAAACGACCCTCTTATGGACCGACCTCATTAACACTACACCCTGTATGCCTCACCCAATGCTGGTGTTATCTAGTTACATTGTGTACCTTGTGTTGCCCTACTATGTATTTTCTTTTATTTCCTTTTCATGTACTGAATGATCTGTTGAGCTGCTCGCTGTAAAATACTTTTTACTGTACCTCGGTACGCGTGACAATAAATAAATCCAATTCAATCCAATCCAAGACCCATACAGCTGGTTCCAAATAGCCTCACTATCCCCAGGAGCATGGTCAAGATGGTTCCATAACAATGCACCTGTCAATAGGTGTTTGGAGCCTAGCGCCGTCTCTATGGCTGAACGGTACCACGGTGATCAAGTGCGCAGCTGATGGTGAATCAGGGAGCCGGCACATGAATGAGACATGGCATTCCCTTAGACCTGGAAACTAAGGGGAACAGCTGCTCCCTATCCACCCTGTCCGTGCTCCTCAGAATCTTGTCCACCTCGATCAGGCCGCCCCTCAGTCTTCTCTGCTCCAGAGAAAACAACCCAACCCTATCCAACCCCTCTTCATAACTGAAATGTTCCATCCCAGGCACCATCCTGGTGAATCCCCTCTGCACCCCCTCCAGTACAATCACATCCTTCCTATAATGTGGGGACCAGAATTACACCCAGTGCTCCAGCTGTGGCTTCACCAAAGTTCTCCAACTCCAACATGACCTCCCTGCTTTTGTAACCTGAGCCTCGATTGATAAAGGCAAGTGCCCCAAATGCCTTAGATAGAGATAGAGAAATACAGCACAGAACAGGCCCTTCGGCCCACGATGCTGTGCCGAACTTTTGTCCTAGATTAATCATAGAATTTTGGACACTAAGGGCAATTTATCATGGCCAATCCACCCAACCTGCACATCTTTGGACCCACGCACACACGGGGAGGATGTGCAGACTCCACACAGACAGTGACCCAAGCCGGAATCGAACTTGGGACCCTGGAGCTGTGAAGCTATTGTGCTATCCACAATGCTACCGTGCTGCCCTTAAGAAGAAGTTAATCTACACTCCATTATTCTCCCCTAATCCATGTACCTATCCAATAGCCGCTTGAAGGTCCCTAACGTTTCCGACTCAACTACTTCCACAGGTAGTGCATTCCATGCCCCCACTACTCTCTGGGTAAAGAACCTACCTCTGACATCCCCCCTATATCTTCCACCATTTACCTTAAATTTATGTCCCCTTGTAATGGTTTGTTCCACCCGGGGAAAAAGTCTCTGACTGTCTACTCTATCTATTCCCCTGATCATCTTATAAACCTCTAGCAAGTCGCCCCTCATCCTTCTCCGTTCTAATGAGAAAAGGCCTAGCACCCTCAACCTTTCCTCATAAGACCTACTCTCCATTCCAGGCAACATCCTGGTAAATCTCCTTTGCACCTTTTCCAAAGCTTCCACATCCTTCCTAAAATGAGGTGACCAGAACTGCACACAGTACTCCAAATGTGGCCTTTCCAAGGTTTTGTACAGCTGCATCATCACCTCACGGCTCTTAAATTCAATCCCTCTGCTAATGAACGCTAGCACACCATAGGCCTTCTTCACAGCTCTATCCACTTGAGTGGCAACTTTCAAAGATCTATGAACATAGACCCCAAGATCTCTCTGCTCCTCCACATTGCCAAGAACCCTACATCCCTGTATTCTGCATTCATATTTGTCCTCCCAAAATGGACAACCTCACACTTGTCAGGGTTAAACTCCATCTGCCACTTCTCAGCCCAGCTCTGCATCCTATCTATGTCTCTTTGCAGCCGACAACAGCCCTCCTCACTATCCACAACTCCACCAATCTTCGTATCGTCTGCAAACTTACTGACCCACCCTTCAACTCCCTCATCCAAGTCGTTAATGAAAATCACAAACAGCAGCGGTCCCAGAACTGATCCCTGAGGTACGCCACTGATAACTGGGCTCCAGGCTGAATATTTGCCATCCACCACCACTCTCTGTCTTCTATCGGTTAGCCAGTTGGATAACGAAAGAAGTGGCCATCTGCCTCAAACGCCGTGTATTGGCGATCCTCCGGGCGGATTGGGAGCTGGTGGTATGCAGACTTCAGATCCACCATGGAGAATATGCGGTACTGGGCGATCTGGTTGACCGTGTCTGCAATCCGGGGGAGGGGGTATGCATCGAGGAGCGTGAACCGGTTAATGGTCTGGCTGTAATCAACCACCATCCGGAACTTTTCCCCGGTCTTGACGACCACCACTCTCCGGGGCTGTTACTGGCCTCTATGACTCCCTCACGTAAGAGCCGCTGGACTTCGGCTCTAATAAATGCCCTGTCCTGCTGGCTATACAGCCTGTTGCGAGTGGCTATGGGTTTGCAGTTAGCGGTGAGGTTAGCGAAGAGTGGAGGGGGGTCGATTTTTAGAGTGGTTAAGCTGCATATAGTGAGAGGGGGTAGGGGTCCGCCGAAGCCCGAGTAGGAGAGGGGCGCAGAGGTCTGGGAGTACGTACAACTGGAAGTTGGAGTAGTTGGCGCCCTGTATTGTTAATGTCGCAACAGTGCGCCCTTGTATCTGGACCGAGTGCGAGCCCGAGGCGAGGGAGATGTTTGCCGTGCTGGGAAGAGAGGGAGCGAGCAGCGTCTTACCAGGTCTGGATGAACAAAGCTCTCGGTGCTCCTGGAGTCGAAGAGGCACGGTGTCTTGTATCCGTTGACCAGAACGGACATCATTGAGCTTCTGAGGTGCTTTGGCCACGACTGGCCCAGAGTGACTGCGTTGAGTTGCGGGTAGTCGGTGGCTCAATCAGCAGTGCTGGAGTGGCCCCGTGATGCTGTCCGCGGAGGTCATAGTTGTTGATATGAACATCGGGTGATGGCCAAGTTGGTGGCCCCCGTTGATCGCACGTGGCGGGCGATGAGGAAGATGACGCCCAAGATGGCCGCCCCCGTGGATGGCACGTGGCAGGCGGTGAGGAAGATGGCGCCCCCCCCCATGACTCGCACATGGCCGGCCGCGTGGGGGAGGATTGCCAAGATGGCAGCCCCTGTGGATGGCACGTGGCGGGCGGTGAGGAAGATGGCGTCCCCCCATGACTCGCACATGGCCGGCCGCGTGGGGGAGGATTGCCAAGATGGCAGCCCCCATGAGTTGCACATGTCGTGCGGAGTCGGCAGACACGCTGCAACATTGCGGGGTCTGCGGGCCAGCGAGTTGGAGGAGTGATTGCTCTGGATAGCGGTAGAGTTTGAGGGTTTAGTTTTAGACAGGCATACCTTAGCAAAATGTCCTTTTCGACCGCAGCTGCTGCAGGTGGCGTTGCGGGCCGGACAGTGCTGCCGTGGGTGTTGGGGCTGGCCGCAGAAATGGCACAATAGCGCTCCGTGGTGGGCGGGTGGCCGCACGGTGCAGGCCTGGGGCAGTCTCTGGTCGGGGGTCCACGATGTGGTCACGTGTCGGCCTGGGAACGAGTTCAAACTTTGAAAAGCGACCTCCAGTGAGGTTGCTAGCGTTACAGTGTCCTCCAGGTTCTGGGGCCCTTTTTCGAGGAGACGCTGGCGCACGTAGTTAGAACCGACCCCTGCAACATACACATCACGGACAGCGAGTTCCATATGCTGGGAGGCAGTTACAGCCTGAAAGTTACATTCCCATGCAAGAATTTTTAGGTCGCGCAGGTAGTCCTCCAGCGACTCAGCAGTGGGTAGTGAAAATATGCCGCACGTAAACTTCATTTACAGGCTGCACGTATAGGCGGTCGAGTATCGTGAGGGCTTCGGTGTATGAGTCAGTGCTATCGAGTTGAGTAGAAATAAGCTGGCTCACCCGTGCGTGTATGAGACGGAGTTTCTGCTCTTCAGTAACAGCGGAGGTAGTCGATGCAGCCAGGTGGGCCTTGAAGCACCGAAGCCAATGCAGAAATATTTCCTTCGCTTCTGCGGCCTGTGGGTCGAGTTCCAGTCGATCAGGTTTGAGGGCTGATTCCATGGTGGTTTTTTTAAGTCGATTAAATTGATGCGACCATCAATTCACTCAAGACACGAGAGGAAGTAAGCTGCGGCTTTAATCGACTTACAAGGGGCAGCACGGTAGCATTGTGGATAGCACAATGGCATCACAGCTCCAGGGTCCCAGGTTCGATTCCCGGCTGGGTCACTGTCTGTGCGGAGTCTGCACATCCTCCCCGTGTCTGTGTGGGTTTCCTCCGGGTGCTCCGGTTTCCTCCCGCAGTCCAAAGATGTGCAGGTTGGGTGGATTGGCCGTGATAAATTGCCCTTAGTGTCCAAAATTGCCCTTAGTGTTGGGTGGGGTTACTGGGTTGTGGGGATAGGGTGGAGGTGTTGACCTTGGGTAGGGTGCTCTTTCCAAGAGCTGGTGCAGGCTCGATGGGCCGAATGGCCTCCTTCTGCACTGTAAATTCTATGTAAACTGAGCCTGCCTGCAGCCAGAAGAACTGAGGGGAGACTCACAAGACCGCAGCACTTTATACTTCCGGTAGTGGGAGGGGCCATGGGCAGAGCCACAGGCAGAGCCAAGGATGGATCCCTGTACAAGCTCCTCATCTCCTTCTGTGGGCAGAGCCGCGCAACGGCTCACAGACGGAGCCCACAGGGACACAGTGATACACAGTGTGAATTAAGCATTATACATTCACCACAACGGGTAACAATGTGCAGACTCCGCAAAGATAACGACCCAAGCCGGGAATCGAAACCTGGTGCTGTGAAGCAACAGTGCTACCCACTTTGCTACCATGCCGCACTGTATTTTCAGCTGATGTCTTGTACCTTCCTTGAAAACAGACAGGAGGGTGATGAGTGGGGAGGGAGAGATGACGATATGAGGAAAGAGAGAGAACTAAGAACAAAGAAAAGTACAGCACAGGAACAGGCCCTTCGGCCCTCCAAGCCTGTGCGGACCATGCTGCCCGTCTAAACTAAAATCGTCCACACTTCCGGGGTCCGTATCCCTCTATTCCCATCCTATTCATGTATTTGTCAAGATGCCCCTTAAATGTCACTATCGTCCCTGCTTCCACCACATCCTCCGGCAGCGAGTTCCAGGCACCCACTACCCTCTGTGTAAAAAAGAGAGAGGGAGAGAAGAGAAAATAGTGGAGAGAGAGGAACAGGAGGCAGGGGGAAGGAGGGGGGCGTGTGAAGGAGGGGGGGGCGTGGGAAGGAGGGGGGGGGCGTGGGAAGGAGGGGGGGGCGTGGGAAGGAGGGGGGCGTGGGAAGGAGGGGGGGCGTGGGAAGGGGGAGGCGTGGGAAGGAGGGAGGCGTGGGAAGGAGGGGGGCGTGGGAAGGAGGGGGGCGTGGGAAGGAGGGGGGCGTGGGAAGGAGGGGGGCGTGGGAAGGAGGGGGGCGTGGGAAGGACGGGGGCGTGGGAAGGAGGGGGGCGTGGGAAGGAGGGGGGCGTGGGAAGGAGGGGGGCGTGGGAAGGAGGGGGGCATGGGAAGGAGGGGGGCGTGGGAAGGAGGGGGGCGGAGGAGGAGCGATGGGGGGTGATGGGAGGGGGCGGAGGGAAGGGGGAGAGAAGGGGGGGCGGAGAGAAGGGGGGGCGGAGAGAAGGGGGGGCGGAGAGGAAGGGGGGGCGGAGAGAAGGGGGGGCGGAGAGAAGGGGGGGCGGAGAGAAGGGGGGGCGGAGAGAAGGGGGGGCGGAGAGAAGGGGGGGGCGGAGAGAAGGGGGGGCGGAGAGAAGGGGGGGCGGAGAGAAGGGGGGGGGGAGAGAAGGGGGGGGGGGGGAGAGAGGGGGGGGGGGGGAGAGGGGGGGGGGAGAGGGGGGGCGGAGGAAGGGGGGGCGGAGAGAGAAGGGGGGCGGAGAGAAGGGGGCGGGAGAGAAGGGGGGCGGCGGAGAGAAGGGGGCGGAGGGAGAGATAGACGGGGGGTGCGGAGAGGAAGCGGGGGGCGGAGAGACAGGGGGGGGGCGGAGAGGAGAGAAGGGGGGCGGAGGGAAGGGGGGGCGGAGAGCGAGACGGGGGGCGGAGGGGGGTAGGGAGGGGGAGAAGAGGGGGGCGGGAGAGAAGGGGGGGTGGAGGAGGGGGCGGAGAGAAGGGGGGGTGGAGGAGGGGGCGGAGAGAAGTGGGGGTGGAGGTGGGGCGGAGAGAAGGGGGCATAGCGAAGGGGGGCGGAGAGAAGGGGGGGCGGAGAGAAGGGGGGACGGAGGGAAGGGGGGCGGAGAGAAGGGGGGCGGAGAGAAGGGGGGCGGAGAGAAGGGGGGCGGAGAGAAGGGGGCGGAGAGGAGGGGGGGGCGGAGGGAAGGGGGCGGAGGGAAGGGGGCGGAAGAGAAGGGGGCGGAGAGAAGGGGGGGCGGAGAGAAGGGGGGCGGAGAGAGAGAAGGGGGCGGAGAGAAGGGGGCGGAGAGGAGGGGGCGGAGAGAAGGGGGCGGAGAGAAGGGGGGGCGGAGGGAAGGGGGGCGGAGGGAAGGGGGCGGAGAGAAGGGGGGCGGAGAGGGGGCGGAGAGAAGGGGGCGGAGAGGAAGGGGGCGGAGAGAGAGGGGGGGCGGAGAGGAGGGGGGGCGGAGGGAAGGGGGCGGAGGGAAGGGGGCGGAGAGAAGGGGGCGGAGAGAAGGGGGGGGAGAGAGGAGGGGGGGGGAGAGAAGGGGGCGGAGAGAAGGGAGGGCGGAGAGAAGGGGGGGCGGAGAGAAGGGGGCGGAGGGAAGGGGGCGGAGAGGAGGGGGGGCGGAGAGAAGGGGGGCGGAGAGCAGGGGGCGGAGAGAAGGGGGCGGAGAGGAGGGGGCGGAGAGAGGAGGAAGGGGGCGGAGAGAAGGGGGCGGAGGGAAGGGGGGGCGGAGAGGAAGGGGGCGGAGAGGAGGGGGGCGGAGAGAAGGGGCGGAGAGAAGGGGGGCGGAGGGAAGGGGGCGGAGAGAAGGGGGCGGAGGGAAGGGGGCGGAGAGGAGGGGGGGCGGAGAGAAGGGGGGGGGCGGAGAGAAGGGGGGCGGAGAGAAGGGGGGGGGGAGAGAAGGGGGGCGGAGAGAAGGGGGGCGGAGAGAAGGGAGGGCGGAGAGAGAAGGGGGCGGAGAGAAGGGGGCGGAGGGAAGGGGGGGAGAGGGAGGAGGGGGGGCGGAGAGAAGGGGCGGAGAGAAGGGGGGCGGAGAGAAGGGGGGCGGAGGGAAGGGGGGGAGGGAAGGGGGGGGCGGAGGGAAGGGGCGGAGAGAAGGGGCGGAGAGAAGGGGGGCGGAGAGAAGGGGCGGAGAGAAGGGGGGCGGAGAGAAGGGGGGCGGAGAGAAGGGGGCGGAGGGAAGGGGGGCGGAGAGAAGGGGGCGGAGAGAAGGGGGGCGGAGAGAAGGGGGGCGGAGAGAAGAGGGGCGGAGAGAAGGGGGGTGGAGAGAGGGGGGAGCGGAGAGAAGGGGGAGAGAAGGGGGGCGGAGAGAAGGGGAGCGGAGAGAAGGGGGCGGAGAGAAGGGGGTGGAGAGAAGGGGGGGCGGAGGGAAGGGGGCGGAGGGAAGGGGGCGGAGAGAAGGGGGCGGAGAGAAGGGGCGGAGGGAAGGGGGCGGAGAGAAGGGGCGGAGGGAAGGGGGCGGAGGGAAGGGGGCGGAGAGAAGGGGGCGGGAGAGAAGGGGGCGGAGAGAAGGGGCGGAGAGAAGGGGGCGGAGGGAGGGGGGCAGAGGAGGGGGCGGAGAGAAGGGGGGCGGAGGGAGGGGGGGGAGGGAGGGGGGGCGGAGGGAGGCGGCGGAGAGAGGGGGGGGCGGAGGGAAGGGGGGGCGGAGGGAAGGGGGGGCGGCGGAGGGAAGGGGGGGCGGAGGGAAGGGGGGGCGGAGGGAAGGGGGGGCGGAGGGAAGGGGGGGCGGAGGGAAGGGGGGCGGAGGGAAGGGGGGGGCGGAGGGAAGGGGGGCGGAGGGAAGGGGGACGGAGGGAAGGGGGGGCGGAGGGGGGGCGGAGAGAAGGGGGTGGAGAGAAGGAGGGCGGAGAGAAGGGGGGTCGGAGAGAAGGGGGGGCGGAGGGAGGGGGCGGACAGAAGGGGGGGGGTGGAGGGAAGGGGGGTGGAGAGAAGGGGGGGGGGAGGGAGGGGCGGAGGAGAAGGGGGGGCGGAGAGAAGGGGGGGGGCGGAGGGAAGGGGGGGCGGAGGGAAGGGGGCTGAGGGAAGGGGGGGCGGAAATAAGGGGCGGAGAGAAGGGGGGCGGAGGGAAGGGGGGGCGGAGGGAAGGGGGGGCGGAGGGAAGGGGGCGGAGAGAGGGGGGCGGAGGGAAGGGGTGCGGAGAGAAGGGGGAGCGGAGAGAAGGGGGCGGAGAGAAGGGGGGCGGAGAGAAGGGGGGGCGGAGAGAAGGGGGCGGAGGGAAGGGGGGGCGGAGGGAAGGGGGGGCGGAGAGAAGGGGGGGCGGAGAGAAGGGGCGGAGGGAAGGGGGCGGGAGAGAAGGGGGGCGGAGATAAGGGGGCGGAGGGAAGGGGGGCGGAGGGAAAGGGGGCGGAGGGAAGGGGGCGGAGGGAAGGGGGCGGAGAGAAGGGGGTGGAGAGAAGGGGGGTGGAGGGAAGGGGGCGGAGGGAAGGGGGGGCGGAGGGAAGGGGGCGGAGAGAAGGGGCGGAGGGAAGGGGGGCGGAGGGAAGGGGGGCGGAGGGAAGGGGGGCGGAGGGAAGGGGGGGCGGAGGGAAGGGGGGCAGAGGGAAGGGGGCGGAGGGAAGGGGGCGGAGAGAAGGGGGCGGAGAGAAGGGGGGGGGAGGGAAGGGGGCGGAGGGAAGGGGGGCGGAGAGAAGGGGCGGAGGGAAGGGGGGCGGAGGGAAGGGGGGCGGAGGGAAGGGGGGCAGAGGGAAGGGGGCGGAGAGAAGGGGGGCGGGAGGGAAGGGGGGGCGGAGGGAAGGGGGGGCGAAGGGGGGGCGGAGGGAAGGGGGGGGGCGGAGAGAAGGGGGGGCGGAGGGAAGGGGGGGCGGAGGGAAGGGGGGGCGGAGAGAAGGGGGGGGCGGAGGGAAGGGGGGGCGGAGATAGGGGGAGGAGAGGAAGGGGGCGGAGAGAGGGGGGAGCGGAGAGAAGGGGGGAGAGAAGGGGGGCGGAGAGAAGGGGAGCGGAGAGAAGGGGGCGGAGAGAAGGGGGTGGAGAGAAAGGGGGGCGGAGGGAAGGGGGCGGAGGGAAGGGGGCGGAGGGAAGGGGGCGGAGAGAAGGGGCGGAGGAAAGGGGGCGGAGAGAAGGGGCGGAGGGAAGGGGGCGGAGTGAAGGGGGCGGAGAGAAGGGGGCGGAGAGGGGGGGGCGGAGAGAAGGGGGCGGAGAGAAGGGGGCGGAGGGAGGGGGGCAGAGGGAGGGGGGCGGAGAGAAGGGGGGCGGAGGGAGGGGGCGGAGGGAGGGGGGGCGGAGGGAGGCGGCGGAGAGAGGGGGGGGCGGGGAAGGGGGCGGAGGGAAGGGGGGGCGGAGGGAAGGGGGGCGGAGGGAAGGGGGGGCGGAGGGAAGGGGGGCGGAGGGGAAGGGGGGGCGGAGGGAAGGGGGGGCGGAGGGAAGGGGGGGCGGAGGGAAGGGGGACGGAGGGAAGGGGGGGGCGGAGGGAAGGGGGGGCGGAGGAAGGGGGGGCGGAGGGAAGGGGGGGCGGAGAGAAGGGGTGGAGAGAAGGAGGGCGGAGAGAAGGGGGGTCGGAGAGAAGGGGGGTCGGAGAGAAGGGGGGGCGGAGGGAGGGGGCGGACAGAAGGGGGGGGTGGAGGGAAGGGGGTGGAGAGAAGGGGGGGGCGGAGGGAGGGGGCGGAGAGAAGGGGGGGCGGAGAGAAGGGGGGGGCGGGAGGGAAGGGGTGGCGGGAGGGAAGGGGGCTGAGGGAAGGGGGGGCGGAAATAGGGGGGCGGAAATAAGGGGGCGGAGAGAAGGGGGGGCGGAGGGAAGGGGGGGCGGGAGGGAAGGGGGGCGGAGAGAGGGGGCGGAGGGAAGGGGTGCGGAGAGAAGGGGGAGCGGAGAGAAGGGGGCGGAGAGAAGGGGGGGGCGGAGAGAAGGGGGGGGGCGGAGAGAAGGGGGCGGAGGGAAGGGGGGGCGGAGAGAAGGGGGGCGGAGAGGAAGGGGGCGGAGGGAAGGGGGCGGAGAGAAGGGGGGCGGAGATAAGGGGGCGGAGGGAAGGGGGCGGAGGGAAGGGGGCGGAGGAAGGGGGCGGAGAGAAGGGGGTGGAGGGAAGGGGGCGGAGGGAAGGGGGGGCGGAGGGAAGGGGGCGGAGAGAAGGGGCGGAGGGAAGGGGGGCGGAGGGAAGGGGGGCGGAGGGAAGGGGGGCAGAGGGAAGGGGGCGGAGGGAAGGGGGCGGAGAGAAGGGGGCGGAGAGAAGGGGGTGGAGGGAAGGGGGCGGAGGGAAGGGGGGCGGAGAGAAGGGGGCGGAGGGAAGGGGGGCGGAGGGAAGGGGGCGGAGGGAAGGGGGGCAGAGGGAAGGGGGCGGAGGGAAGGGGCGGAGAGAAGGGGGCGGAGAGAAGGGGGGCGGAGGGAAGGGGGGGCGGAGGGAAGGGGGGGCGAAGGGGGGCGGAGGGAAGGGGGGGCGGAGGGAAGGGGGGGCGGAGAGAAGGGGGGGCGGAGGGAAGGGGGGGGCGGAGAGAAGGGGGGGCGGAGGGAAGGGGGGGCGGAGGGAAGGGGGGGCGGAGGGAAGGGGGGGGCGGAGAGAAGGGGGGCGGAGAGAAGGGGGGGCGGAGAGAAGGGGGGGCGGAGAGAAGGGGGGGCGGAGAGAAGGGGGGGCGGAGAGAAGGGGGGGCGGAGGGAAGGGGGGGCGGAGAGAAGGGGGGGCGGAGAGAAAGGGGGGCGGAGAGAAGGGGGGCGGAGAGAAGGGGGGGCGGAGGGAAGGGGGAGCGGAGAGAAGGGGGGGCGGAGAGAAGGGGGCGGAGAGAAGGGGGAGGAGAGAAGGGGGGGCGGAGGGAAGGGGGGGGCGGAGGGAAGGGGGGGCGGAGAGAAGGAGGGGCGGAGAGAAGGGGGGGCGGAGGGAAGGGGGGGCGGAGAGAAGGGGGGCGGAGAGAAGGGGGGGCGGAGAGAAGGGGGGGCGGAGGGAAGGGGGGAGCGGAGGGAAGGGGGGAGCGGAGGGAAGGGAGCGGAGGGAAGGGGGCGGAGGGAAGGGGGCGGAGGGAAGGGGGCGGAGGGAAGGGGGGGCGGAGAGAAGGAGGGGGCGGAGTGAAGGGGGGGCGGAGGGAAGGGGGGGCGGAGAGAAGGGGGGGCGGAGGGAAGGGTGGCGGAGAGAAGGGGGGGGCGGAAAGAAGGGGGGGCGGAGAGAAGGGGGGCGGAGGGATGGGGGGGCGGAGGGAAGGGGGGGCGGAGAGAAGGGGGGGCGGAGGGATGGGGCGGAGGCGGAGAGAGGGGGAGGCGGAGTGAGGGGGTCGCGGGTTCGGGAGACATTGAAAATGGCTTATTGTCACAAGTAGGCTTCAATGAAGTTACTGTGAAAAGCCCCTAGTCGCCACATTCCGGCTCCTGTCCGGGGAGGCTGGTACGGGAATCGAATCGTGCTGTTGGCCTGCTTGGTCTGCTTTCAAAGCCAGCGATTTAGCCCAGTGAGCTAAACCAGCCCCGACAGTGACAGTAGAAGCAGAGTAGCAAAGGGGGGAAAATGTAGGCGAAAGAGGAAGAGCGGAACAAATAGAGAGAGAGAGAGAGATAATATATAATATATATATATGTGTATGCACTGGAGAATGTTACAATCTCCACACTGCATGGTCTATTTCAAGAAATTCTAACTTCCAGTTAATAGTTGAAATGGTAACAGAAGATTTCACATTACCATTTTTACTGTAATAAAGCATCACCTTTGTCAGCAATTTATTCTTTAAATCACAGAAATTTCCCCTTTTTACTTTTAGGACATCTGCGAAAACCTCAATGTACTTTGCACAATGATCTTTCAGCGGATGCTCAATTCTCCTGGGACCAGCCCAGAGTGACTCTGATCCCGAGAGCTCACTTCCTTTCCTTTCTCAGCTTGGCAACTTTCCGTCTCCAAATCCTGCAGCTGCATTTTAAACTCCTGACAGATTTGGCCTTTCCAATCCGAGTGTGACATTCGGAGACTCTCAGTGTCCAGCAGCCTCTCTCTCTCCCTCACCGATCCTGGTCTCTGAGGTTTCAGGGAAATCAGAGACCCTTCTGCATCCCCCCCGCCCCCTCACAGCCATCTCCTTGGTAATGCGAATCACATGTGCCTTGTATCCAGGCAGCAATGATTAGTTATCCTCTAGACCCCGAGATTCGTTTGGAAGAGAATTGAGGGTTTCAAAGCTGATAACTCAATATTGTCAACGCTTCTGAGAGACTTTCGGGACAACAGAAGCTGCCTGTGTCCTAACAAGTATACCTTGCACACCTTCTTCCCAATAGGGCGGCACAATGGTTAGCACTGTTGCTTCACAGCGCCAGGGTCCCGGGTTCGATTCTGTCTGTGCGGAGTCTGCACATCCTCCCCGTGTCTGCGTGGGTTTCCTCCGGGTGCTCCGGTTTCCTCCCACAAGTCACAAAAGACGTGCAGGTTAGGTGGATTGGACATTCTGAACCAGCATAGCGGTAAAAACGGGGCGGTATGGACAAGTTGGGCCGAAGGGCCTGTTTCCATTGTGTAAACGTCTTTGACTAATACACAGACAGAAAATATAACAACCTAATAAACCTCGCAACTGGAACAAGAGGGACACAGACATAGAGAGAGTAAAACAGAAAGAAAAAGGACAAAGCAGAGGAGACACAGAGAGAGCACAGAGAATACGCACAATCCTCTTCAGGGAAATAGTATAAATTACATAGAATTTACAGTGCAGAAGGAGGCCATTCGGCCCATCGAGTCTGCACCGGCTCTTGGAAAGAGCACCCTACCCAAGGTCAACACCCCCACCCTATCCCCATAACCCAGTAACCCCACCCAACACTTAGGGCAATTTATCATGGCCAATCCACCTAACCTGCACATCTTTGGACTATATAGTTTGCAGAATAAATAAAGTTTGCGGACTTCCTCTCGTTCACAAAGCTGAAAGGGAAATGTGGTTTATTTAAATCGACTATATATACACACATCAAAATATGGGAAATACCAATGGAAATGATCACTGATGAGACAACCTCCATCACAGCCACAATAAGCTTCACTGAGCCCCTCCTTCCCTCCCTCAGAAACAGTCCGGCAGAATCTCATCGACCGGCCAGCACCCGGGGTCGTCAGAATACCCCAGCTGGCCGGGGCAAAGTCGGCGAGGTGGTGCGGCCGATTCTCAATGGTCAGCGCGGCGTTCAATATTGTTAAATCCCGCCGTCCCTGGAAAAGGCGGAGTCACCTGGCTCTCGCCAGGAGCCTGTGACTGCCGTTCCACCTGGTGGGGTGTGCCACG
The DNA here is from genome assembly GCF_902713615.1 of Scyliorhinus canicula. Lineage (NCBI taxonomy): Eukaryota > Metazoa > Chordata > Chondrichthyes > Carcharhiniformes > Scyliorhinidae > Scyliorhinus > Scyliorhinus canicula. Next base: position 25,789,946 of record NC_052170.1, on the reverse strand, counting down.
CTCAGCCCACCCCCTCCTGGGTGAGGCAGCCAGGTCACTATGCGGCAGGCACGCGGCTGCGCGCTGTGTTCCCTCAGTCAGGCTGGCATTATGCAAACCTCACTGACTGAGGATAGAAGGCCTGTCAGCGATGGCCGTATGCCCCGCTGGGCACTGTGGAAACACCACAGTGTGCTTTTCCTAAAATAAACCCTCCTCTGTTGATTTCGTTGTATTATTAATAGTTAACAAGAAACGCCCCAGTAAGTGCTCCTTTCCCACAGTGATCTGGAGCAGCTGATCACGCACCGTTACACTCATCGCGCTGCCTTGTGTGCCCTTTCGTGCTTGCGTGACTTGATATCCACCACCAACCCTCCCCCTGCTAGTCAGTGTGGTGAGTGACTAAACTAAGTACCTCTGATTATCGCCCCAACGTAAATCACTGATCTGCAGGCAGTTTCCAAACTCTGATTGAACAAATGTTTCTATGTTAACACTGATTTCGACACTTCCCTCGCGCCCCAAAAACCCTGCAAGCTCCCAGGACTGGGAGCGAGTCGATTCCTGGCAACTGCAGCTACCAAACTTCGAAACGTAAAGAGATTGGTTCATTGTTATATTCTGGGAGAGTTAATCTCAGGGTGAAATCAGCTTTTCCCCATTTCCATGTGCAGCTTATTACAAGACTACAACCGCCACAATGAACCAGGCAGAGCTGCAGCAACTTCTATTCTGGGGGGGGGGCGAAGGGAAAGGGGGGGGGGGGAAAGGGGGGGGGGAGCGAAAGGGGGGCCAGAGGGAAAGGAGGGGGGGACAGAGGCAAAGGGGGGCGGAGGGAAAGGGGGGCGGAGGGAAAGGGGGGCGGAGGGAAAGGAGGGGGGGCCAGAGGCAAAGGGGGGCCGGAGGGAAAGGGGGGCCGGAGGGACAGGGAGGCCGGAGGGAAAGGGGGGCGGAGGGACAGGGAGGCCGGAGGGAAAGGGGGGCGCGGAGGGAAAGGGGGGGGCGGAGGGAAAGGGGGGGCGGAGGGAAAGGGGGGGGCGGAGGGAAAGGGGGGGGGGGAAAGGGGGGGGGAGCGAAAGGGGGGCCAGAGGGAAAGGAGGGGGGGACAGAGGCAAAGGGGGGCGGAGGGAAAGGGGGGCGGAGGGAAAGGGGGGCGGAGGGAAAGGAGGGGGGGCCAGAGGCAAAGGGGGGCCGGAGGGAAAGGGGGGCCGGAGGGACAGGGAGGCCGGAGGGAAAGGGGGGCGGAGGGACAGGGAGGCCGGAGGGAAAGGGGGGCGCGGAGGGAAAGGGGGGGGCGGAGGGAAAGGGGGGGCGGAGGGAAAGGGGGGGGCGGAGGGAAAGGGGGGGCGGGAGGTAAAGGGGGGCCGGAGGGAAAGGGGGGGGCCAGTGGGAAAGGGGGGGGCCAGAGGGAAAGGGGGGCCGGAGGGAAAGGGGGGCGGAGGGAAAGGGGGGGCGGAGGGAAAGGGGGGGCGGAGGGAAAGGGGGGGCGGAGGGAAAGGGGGGGCCAGAGGGAAAGGGGGGCCGGAGGGAAAGGGGGGGCCAGAGGGAAAGGGGGGCGGAGGGAAAGGGGGGGGCGGAGGGAAAGGGGGGGGCAGAGGGAAAGGGGGGGCGGAGGGAAGGGGGGGCGGAGGGACGGAGGGAAGGGAGGGCGGAGGGACGGGGGGGCGGAGGGACGGGGTGGGCGGAGGGAAGGGAGGGCGGAAGGAAAGGGGGGGGAGCTGCAGGAATATTCTATTCTATGAACTGAACGGCGGTTCTTCTGGGTGTTGGGTCAAGAAAGAAAGAAAATCGCCTCACTCCACACAGCAGGCATAACATCAGCTCTGAATTCATGGCACCTCCTGGCAGCCCCTCGCATCTCCTGGCAGCCCCTCGCATCTCCTGGCAGCCCCTCGATCTCTTGGCAGCCCCTCGCATCTCCTGGCAGCCCCTCGATCTCCTGGCAGCCCCTCGATCTCCTGGCAGCCCCTCGATCTCCTGGCAGCCCCTCGATCTCCTGGCAGCCCCTCGATCTCCTGGCAGCCCCTCGATCTCCTGGCAGCCCCTCGATCTCCTGGCAGCCCCTCGATCTCCTGGCAGCCCCTCGATCTCCTGGCAGCCCCGGCGCATCTCCTGGCAGCCCCTCGATCTCCTGGCAGCCCCTCGATCTCCTGGCAGCCCGGCGCATCTCCTGGCAGCCCGGCGCATCTCCTGGCAGCCCCTCGATCTCCTGGCAGCCCCTCGATCTCCTGGCAGCCCCTCGATCTCCTGGCAGCCCCTCGATCTCCTGGCAGCCCGGCGCATCTCCTGGCAGCCCCTCGATCTCCTGGCAGCCCCTCGATCTCCTGGCAGCCCGGCGCATCTCCTGGCAGCCCCTCGATCTCCTGGCAGCCCCTCGATCTCCTGGCAGCCCCTCGATCTCCTGGCAGCCCCTCGATCTCCTGGCAGCCCGGCGCATCTCCTGGCAGCCCGGCGCATCTCCTGGCAGCCCCTCGATCTCCTGGCAGCCCGGCGCATCTCCTGGCAGCCCGGCGCATCTCCTGGCAGCCCCTCGATCTCCTGGCAGACCCGCGCATCTCCTGGCAGCCCCTCGATCTCCTGGCAGACCCGCGCATCTCCTGGCAGCCCCTCGCATCTCCTGGGAGCCCCGCGCATCTCCTGGCAGCCCGGCGCATCTCCTGGCAGCCCCTCGATCTCCTGGCAGCCCCTCGCATCTCCTGGGAGCCCCGCGCATCTCCTGGCAGCCCCTCGATCTCCTGGCAGCCCGGCGCATCTCCTGGCAGCCCCTCGATCTCCTGGCAGACCCGCGCATCTCCTGGCAGCCCCTCGCATCTCCTGGGAGCCCCGCGCATCTCCTGGCAGCCCCTCGCATCTCCTGGTAGCGCAGCGCGTCTCCTGGTAGCCCGACGCATCTTCTAGTGGCCCAGCGCATCTTCTGGTAGCCCAGCGCATCTCCTGGTAGCCCCGCACATCTTCTGGTAGCCCCGCACATCTCCTGGTAGCCCCGCACATCTCCTGGTAGCCCCGCACATCTCCTGGTAGCCCCGCACATCTTCTGGTAGCCCCGCACATCTTCTGGTAGCCCCGCACATCTCCTGGTAGCCCCGCACATCTCCTGGTAGCCCCGCACATCTCCTGGTAGCCCCGCACATCTTCTGGTAGCCCCGCACATCTCCTGGTAGCCCCGCGCATCTTCTGGTAGCCCAGCGCATCTCCTGGTAGCCCCGCACATGTTCTGGTAGCCCAATATATCTTCTGGTAGCCCCGCGCATCTTCTGGTAGCCCAGCGCATCTCCTGGTAGCCCCGCACATGTTCTGGTAGCCCAATATATCTTCTGGTAGCACCGTGAATCTCCTGGCAGTCTGGCGCATATTCTGGTAGTTCCTCGCTGGGAGCACCGTGCATTCCCTGGGAGCTCCTCACTGGGAGCACCGTGCATTCCCTGGGAGCTCCTCACTGGGAGCACCGTGCATTCCCTGGGAGCTCCTCGCTGGGAGCACCGTGCATTCCCTGGGAGCTCCTCGTTGGGAGCACCGTGCATTCCCTGGGAGCTCCTCGTTGGGAGCTCCTCGCTGGGAGTTCCTCGCTGGGAGCACCGTGCATTCCCTGGGAGCTCCTCGTTGGGAGCTCCTCGCTGGGAGCACCGTGCATCCCCTGGGAGCTCCTCGCTGGGAGCACCGTGCATTCCCTGGTAGTTCCTCGCTGGGAGCACCGTGCATTCCCTGGGAGCTCCTCGCTGGGAGCACCGTGCATTCCCTGGGAGCTCCTCGCTGGGAGCTCCTCGCTGGGAGCACCGTGCATTCCCTGGTAGCTCCTCGCTGGGAGCTCCTCGCTGGGAGCACCGTGCATTCCCTGGTAGCTCCTCGCTGGGAGCACCGTGCATTCCCTGGTAGCTCCTCGCTGGGAGCACCGTGCATTCCCTGGTAGTTCCTCGCTGGGAGCACCGTGCATTCCCTGGTAGCTCCTCGCTGGGAGCACCGTGCATTCCCTGGGAGCTCCTCGCTGGGAGCACCGTGCATTCCCTGGGAGCTCCTCGCTGGGAGCTCCTCGCTGGGAGCACCGTGCATCTCCTGGTAAAACCGCGCATCGCCTGGTAGTTCAGCACATCTTCTGTTAGCTCTGTGCTTCTTCTGGTAACACCGTGCAGCTCAGGAGTCTGAAAGTTATGGATTCACAAGCTCCAGAGTAACACCGAGGGAGCACTGCAGTGCCGGAGGTACCGTCCCTCGATGGGATGTTAAACCACGGCCGTGTCTGAGACAAGCGAGCCCAGCACACTGCACAAGGGAAGAGCGTTGGGGGCTCTCCCTGCAATCCTGGCTGACGTTGATTAGTCAATAAATGGCAAGATGTGTTGGTCAGTTACCTCACAGCTGATCGCGGAGGCTCGCTGTGTGAACAACGGCTACAGGATCCGCAACGTTACAAAAAGGGGGCGACATGGCGGCAAACTGCTTCAGCGGCTGTGAACTGCTTTGGAATGTTCCAAGGTTGTGACAGCCACGGGGCGACTCGCCCCACCATTCCGCCATTCCACAGTGCCAGTGGAGACACTCCCTGCCCCAGTCACAGTCCGTCAGGAAGTCTCTCACCGACCAAGCGACCAGCTGCCACCCCAGCAACCCCCCCCCCCCCCCCGGAGAGCTTTCTTCTTCCCAATCCCCATCCCGTCAATTTGAACTTTTCTGTCCCCCTCCCCTCTCCGATTTTCAGAACCGTCGAGCAGATCCCACCATCAGCAAGTGCGGACTCAGCATTTACTCGGGGTCCATTAGCCCCTGGTCAAATTCACCCTATACAAGCAGGCAGACTGGATGTGGGGCTGGCGCCTGGGGATCTAGTCCTAGGGGGCACAGTCTGAGGATACGGGTTCAGCCATTTAAGATTGAGACGAGGAGACATTTCTTCACTCGAGGGTGGTGAACCTGTGGAATTCTTTACCACAGAATCCCGTGGAGGCCAAGTCACGGAGTATCGTTCAGCGGGGTACAGATGTCTGGACACGAAATGCGTCAAGGGGAACGGGGAGAGCGCGGCCTTGAGATCGAGGATGAGCCATGAGCATATTGGATGGTGGGGCAGCCTCCAAGGGCCGACTCCTATTTACTATGTTTCCAAATGCAAACTCCGCCTCTTTCATTCTGCAGCGAGCAATCGGGAAGATTCAGAAACCTCGCACTTTGGTTATTAGCTGCTGAGAAAGGAATGGGCTCTTCTTGCATCTTTCCCCATTGTAGCGTTTTGACCAGGAGGCCATTGCGTGGGCTGGCCACAATGGCATGTCCGGTCAACATCACTGCAGGTTGAAAACTTTTATATTTACTAACACTCCAAATACACGGTCAAATCTTTTTTTTGTGCAAAATGCTAAGAATGACTACACAGCTTATTCATTTGAAGCTCTATGATCTTGGTCTTGACGATATATGCAGTGAAATGAGTGAGGCCTGAGGCCCTAGTCATGCAGGGCACCGCAATGCGTGGCCTGTGTGCTAAGCACAGGATTGCAGCAAGTGACTCATCGGCTGTCACGAAGAGGCAGACATAGAACATAGAACAGCACAGCACAGAACAGGCCCTTCGGCCCTCGATGTTGTGCCGAGCAATGATCACCCTACTCAAACCCACGTATCCACCCTATACCCGTAACTCAACAACCCTCCCCTTAACCTTACTTTTTAGGACACTACGGGCAATTTAGCATGGCCAATCCACCTAACCAGCACATCTTTGGACTGTGGGAGGAAACCGGAGCACCCGGAGGAAACCCACGCACACACGGGGAGGACGTGCAGACTCCACACAGACAGTGACCCAGCCGGGAATCGAACCTGGGACCCTGGAGCTGTGAAGCATTTATGCTAACCACCATGCTACCGTGCTGCCTGACATCGCACAGATACTCCACATTGGACAGTGAAATGAGGCAGCTGGGCGTCAAAGGATGTTTTGAACGCAGAATCTCACCAGAATATGGGTCGCTCGATACACAGCACCTTCCTGCCCCACCCCTGAGCCATTTCAAACTTGCTCGATGGAATCGCTCTTCAAAACCCAGCTGATTCATCATAGATATCATAGAATTTACAGTGCAGAAGGAGGCCATTCGGCCCATCGAGTCTGCACCGGCTCTTGGAAAGAGTACCCTACCCAAGGTCAACACCTCACCCTATCCCCATAACCCAGTAACCCCACCCAACACTAAGGGCAATTTTGGACACTAAGGGCAATTTATCTTGGCCAATCCACCTAACCCGCACATCTTTGGACTGTGGGAGGAAACCGGAGCACCCGGAGGAAACCCACGCACACACGGGGAGGACGTGCAGACTCCGAACAGACAGTGACCCAAGCCGGAATCGAACCTGGGTCTCTGGAGCTGTGAAGCGATTGTGCTATCCACAATGCTACCGTGCTGCCCCCAATTTCCTCCGCGACTCCACAGATCTTTCACACTTCTCAATCTGTAAACTCCACTGTGTCCCCTTCCTTTCCAATGGTCAAAGTTGACTTGGCGGCAGTTGGAATATTGTGCAGCAATTGGATTTTGCCTATTTCCCACCGACAGGAGAAGATCATTGGAAAATACAGTGTGGCGTTTACCGGGTGCACGTTGATGACACCCGGATCCTACAGCACCCACCACCTCTCGGTTCCATCGCCGTCTCGGAATTATCAGGCGGCTTGTCCGACATCCAGGACCTGACTCCCAATGAAATATTGGGAAGACTGAAGCAATTGTTGGCGGTGCCCACGGCTGACTCCATTTGCTGTCCGCCTAGTATATCCATCCCTGCCCAGGAACCTGTTTGACCCTTGGCATCACACAATGTGATGATCAGCTATTGATCGCAAGTGCGCGCCATCACGAAAACCTATTCCCCCCTCTGTAACATCACCAGACTCTGCCCCAGCCTCAGCTCATTTGCTGCGGACACCCTCGTCTCCAGAATCGCCTATTCCAAAGCACTCCCAGCCAGACCCCCCCACACACGCCGCTCTCTGTGAGCGGGAGACCATTCAAATTCTGCTGCCTTATTCACAGCAAATCCCGCTCATTTAGCAACGAGGAGCGATGCCCCGAGATTGTAAAATGCATCACTCGCCTTGGATCAGGTCCGGAGTCGCTTCCAGTGTGGAGTTTCAGGCGGGCACCTTGGAGGTGACAAATTGAGTTCTTTCCCCGTCAGTCTGGTCTCAATAAAACTCGAGAGGGATCTGTAGGTATGGTATTATTTATTTTTAAACAACCTGCAAGGCTGACCCGCTCTAGAGAGATTCAGAACACATAGTCTCCTGAAGCCCCCAGACACGAGTGAGGTCGGAGTCAAAGAGACCTCTGCACATATCATTCAAATGGCATCAAGTTACACATACAAGATTCCCATTGGTCATCCTATACACCTCCTGACCTGGTCATATATCCTGATTGGCTCACCTCGCATTCCTCAACCCTGGGCCTCGTTACCCAGCATCCTTTTCACCATCCTCTGCACGAGGCTCCCCCCCCCCCCCGCCTTTCCTGGCCATGCTTCGCTGAATTCCTTTGTTCATTACCATGCTAACTCACTACCATCAGACCGGCTCTATCCTCTACATTATTCTAACTAATTATCCTATTTTATATCACATTCGTTTGTTCAATTCCTCAGAGGCGGTGGCATGACTTTGGAGGGAGCGGGGACAGCTGGAAGGGTGGAGGATGAGAACAGTGTCGGTGGAGCGGGAGTCATTTACACCATCAGCTCTGGCCCTCCTTCTCCTTCACTTCCACGAATGCAGATTTAACACCATCACATAAATCACAGTGACGGTCAAACATCTGGTGCGGGGGCTATTTAGAGGCTATTTGGGGCTACTTGCTATTTAGTGGCACGGCACGGTACAGTCTGCGGGGAGATGGAAATGGAGCAAGATCCGCTTGGTTAATATTTCACCGCTTCAAGTGACTCCGATGGAGTAATTTGTCCTTCGAGTCAACCGGTAGAAACTGTGGCCTGGCCAACAATTCACAGCATTCGCTTTCTGAATGGAGCCTGGAGGCCTACCTGGCTCTGGCCAATCACCTGGATGGAGTAATCATGTGGCACAAACTCCTACATTTTGGTACAATGAGGAGCTGCTGTAGTGAGTCACGGCCGAGATTCTCAAATTTGGACAGTCATTGACCAAAGAAATAGTGCATAGCAATGACAGAATTGTACATACTGGACACCAGACAAACAAGCAAATGGACTTGGACAGGTAAGCATGAATCTCATACCAGGCCAGAGGAACTTTAAAGCTTTAGGTGGGTGATGAGGTGGAAGAGAATGGAAGCACCCAGCATATACATTACCCTTTCTAAAACCACTGCCGTTCCTCCAGTGTCCAATTGCCTCTGTAACGCAGGGGCAAAAGGTGAAAAACCCTGGATATACAGAAAGTCTCTGGAAATGGGTAGCACAGGAGAGCGACGGAGGCAGAGCAACCACAATGAGACTGATGCAAATTTACAAGACTGCGTGGCATGGGGTGACAGCAGAGTGATAGATGGCCGGGAGTGATACAGCATATGCCGGGTATGGCAACCACAAGACAACAAGCAACAGGGATGTGGTTGGTGCAGATGAATTGAACGTACAGGACACAAGGATGCAATAGTTTGTACCTGGATTTCCAGTTCAGCAATACGCTGGCGTAGTTCGGCGATGGCAGCAATGCTATCCGCTTCTCGAAACCGTACAGCCATAACCTCCTCCTTGTTCTATAGTGAGCAGCAAAATATCACGGGTTACTCCAGTGATAAAGGCAGGACTACTCCAACCTTAAACTAAAAAAACATGGTCAAACATCGAACACTTCTCTACAATTCTCCCTGGCGAGTTCATTTGTTTTTGAAAAAAAAACGCCTAAATTGGAAGGAGAACGTATACTGGAAAAGAAACGTCCAAACCGGCCAGGAATTCACTCTGGTCAACATACAAGCTCCCGCCTTCGCTGCTAGAACTTGTCTGAGGAAGTCTGCTCTGTTAGTGAATCAAGTGGGCAGCACGGTAGCATTGTGGATAGCACAATTGCTTCACAGCTCCAGGGTCCCAGGTTCGATTCCCGGCTTGGGTCACTGTCTGTGTGGAGTCTGCACATCCTCCCCGTGTGTGCGTGGGTTTCCTCCGGGTGCTCCGGTTTCCTCCCACAGTCCAAAGATGTGCGGGTTAGGTGGATTGGCCATGATAAAGTGTCCAAAATTGCCCTTAGTGTTGGGTGGGGTTACTGGGTTATGGAGATAGGGTGGAGGTGTTGACCTTGGGTAGGGTGCTCTTTCCAAGAGCCGGTGCAGACTCGATGGGCCGAATGGCCTCCTTCTGCACTGTAAATTCTATGGATCTGGCGCTGTGGAAGATTTTTCAGGTCAAAGCAAAAACTTCTCAATTGCACCCACATCTCAGCTGCCATTGCTCCTGACTCCACACTCTGGTCTGATGGACCAGCTAATAAGCAAACATCCAGCAAGTTCAATTCTCAGAGCAGGACATGGTTGACGGAGGTCAAGCCAGTCAAAGGCAAAATTTAGGATTAATATTCTTCCTCAAAGAGCGGCCAATGGATGGAATGGCCTCCAGGATTGGGAAGGGCCTCCAGGATTGGGAAGGGCCCGGCGATAAACCCTGGAATTGCTGAAGGACCAACAGGTTGCAGCAACGAGGGGGGAACTTTGTGGTCTGTCCACTTTATGGCCTCTCTCATTGGTAACGAACGTCAGTCAGCCAAATGGGCTCTCTCAACTGCAATGATCAGAATTCCAATCACTATTTTCTGCAAATTCCCACACAGGACTGGGAAACCCACGCTCACTCAATGGTTCACAGCGCAAGGTCTAAGAAGCAAAAACAGCAGCCTAAATGTTTCAATATCACTCAACATGGCTTCCTCAGAAGATAGCAACTGAAATGCAATTAACTGGATAACATCAGCATCTTGTACAACAGTCTCCTGCTTCCTCTTTGCTGGTTCATCCATCTTTTACAAAGGCTTGGCTCTAAAATGCCATTGAGTGAGGGATCACCTCTTTGCCACTTGTGTGTCTCGGAGAGGCTGATGGCTAAAGGCGGATGTCCCCACATTCCCCGAGGACCAGAGGCTGCTCTCCCTCCCGCCTCGGGGAGCTGACTGGTGGTGGTTTAACCTGAGGGTCACCACCACACCTCGGGGAGAGGCTGAGAAGCTGGACAATGAACAACCTCCGCTGGTACGGGGAATTGAACCCTCGCTGCCAGGCCTCGCTCCGCATCACAGCCGTCCAGCCAACTGAGCTAAACCGATCCCCCCCCCCTCCCCGCCGATTTCCACACCACTGGAGGCTGCGTCATCGAATATTCTTAAGGCAGAGATAGATAGATTCTTGCTGAACAGCTAAGCTTATCGTGGTTTAAGTGTTGATGTGGCCACAATCAGATCAGTCATGATCTCATCAAGTGCCGGCTCGAGGGGCTGAATGGCCCAGCCCTGCTTCCAGTTCACCCACAAGTCTGTTTATAATTAGGGATGGGCAATGAGAGCTGACCAAGGCAGTCACGCTCACATCCTGTGTAAGAGTATATATTTTTAAAGAAGTTACTTGCTACAGGATCCTTAGCCTCTGACCTGCCCCTGTAGCCACTGTATTTATATAGCTAGTCTAGTTTCTGGTTAATGGTAACCCAGGGATGTTGATGATGGTTAGATTCTCTCTTGTTGGAGATGGTCATTGCCTTGTGCAGCACGAATATTACTCGCCATTTGTCAGCCTAAGTCCAGGACTTGCTGCATTTGGACAGGGACTGCTTCATTATCTGAGGAGTCGCGAATGGTGCTGAGCATTGTGCAGTCATCCGCAAACATCCCCACTTCTGACCTTCTGTTGGGAGGGAGGTCATTGATGGAGCAGCTGAAGATGGTTGGGGCTGAGGACACTACCCTGAGGAACTCCTGCAGTGATGTCCTGGAGCTGAGATTATTGACCTCCAACCACCACAACCATCTTCCTTTGTGCCGGGTATGACTCCGCCCAGCGGCGAGTTTTCCCCCTGATTCCCATTGACTCCAGTTTAGCTCGGGCTCCATGATGCCACACTCGGTCAAATGCTGCCTTGATGTTAAGGGCAGTCACTCTCACCTCACCTCACCTCTGGCATTCAGCTCTTTTGTCCATGTTGGAACCAAGGCTGTAATGAGGTCAGGAGCTGAGTGACCCTGGGCGGAACCCAAATTGAGCGTCCGTGAGCAGGTTATTGCTGAGTAAGTGCCGCTTGATAGCGCTGTTGATGACTCTTTCCATCACTTTGCTGATGGAGAGTAGACTGATAGGGCGGGAATTGGCCGGGTTGGATTTGTCCTGTTCCTTGTGTACAGGACACACCTGGGTAATTTTCCACATTGCCGGGTAGATAAATAAATAATCTTTATTGGCACAAGTAGGCTTCCATTGACACTGCAATGAAGTTACTTTGAAAAGCCACGAGTCGAAACTTTCCGGTGCCTATTCGGGATTCTCAGTTGGTACGGGAACTGTGTTGTAGCTGTACAGGAACAGCTTGGCTAGGGGTGCGGTCAGTTCTGAGGCACAAGTCTTCAGTACTATTGCCAGGATATTGTCAGGGCCCGAAGCCTTTGTAGTATCCAGTATTGAGCAGTTTATTGATATCACGTTGAGTGAATCATATTGGCTGAAGACTCACGTCTGTGATGCTGGGGACTTCCGGAGGAGACCGAAATGGATCATCCACTTGGCACTTCTGACTGAAGATTGTTACGAATGGGTGCGGAGTCTGCACGTTCTCCCCGTGTCTGCGTGGGTTTCCTCCGGGTGCTCCGGTTTCCTCCCACAAGTCCCGAAAAATGTGCTTGTTAGGTGAATTGGACATTCTGAGTTCTCCCTCTGTGTACCCGAACAGGCGCCGGAGTGTGGCGACTAGGGGCTTTTCACAGTAACTTCATTGCAGTGTTAATGTCAGCCTACATGTGACAATAATAAAGATTATTATTATTATAATAAAATAAATGTAGGCCAAATGTTCCCCTTTGTGGGACAATGTAGAATGAGAGGTCACAGATATATAGGCTGAGAGGCGGTAGATTTGGAACTGAGATGAGGAGGAACTGCTTCTTGCAGAGGGTGGTGAATCTGTGGAACTCGCTGCCCCCGTGGTGCGGTGGAATCTGAGTCATTGAGTGGTTTCAAGAAGGAGGTACATATATTTCTGATTTTGAAAAAAGAGGTCAAAGGGATATGGGGAACACATTGGGAGGTGGATTTGAGACCAGGAAGCGATCAGCCATGATCTGATTGAATGGCAGAGCTGGCTGGAGGGGCTGAATGGCCGACTTCCGCACCTAATTCCTAAGTTTGTACATTCACAATTCTGTACATTAAAAGTTCAGCCGCCATGCATCTAATAACAAAAATAATCTTTATCATCACAAGTAGGCTTACATGAACACTGCAATGAAGTTACTGTGAAAAGCCCCTAGTCGCCACATTCCGGCACCTGTTCGGGTACACAGAGGGAGAATTCAGAATGTCCAATCCACCTAACCTGCACGTCTTTCTGGACTTGTGGGAGGAAACCGGAGCACCCGGAGGAAACCCACGCGGACACGGGGAGAACGTGCAGACTCCGCACAGACAGTGACCCAAGCCGGGAATCGAACCCGGGACCCTGGAGCTGTGAAGCAGCAGTGGTAACCACTGTGTTACCGTTGTCCTCCTCAATTTAGTACATCTTGGATTTTTGTGTCGTTTAGAATTATGCTGCGCGTACCCAGGTCATTAGCAATGGTCTGAACACCTTGCAGACTATCATGGCATACTTGCCTCCTGTCAGAAAAACAACTTCCGCCGCGGCACTCTCCCCTGTCTCTTAGCCAATGTCGTAACCATGTTGCCACAGCTCCTTTGAGGCCGTGACACTCAATTCTGATTGCAGGTTTACTATGTGGGACTACACGGGTCAACATCAACTGCACTGCACTATTCAACCCACTCCATTAAACCATCGGCGAACTTAATCAAGTTAGTCAACAATTTCAAGCTGTTTCACCGTCATTTACCCGTATGCCTTCAACTGACTATTGCCCCTGGGATTACTGTCATCACTAGGCAGACTGGCTCATCATTACTCAGTTCACCACTCTCAAAGAACAAAGAAAATTACAGCACAGAAACAGGCCCTTCGGCCCTCCCAGCCTGCGCCGAACCAGATCCTTTTATCTAAACCTGTCTCCTATTTTCCAAGGTCTACTTCCCTCTGTTCCCGCCCGTTCTTATACCTGTCCAGATGCATCTTAAATGATGCTATCGTGCCCGCCTCTACCACCTCCGCTGGTAAAACGTACCAGGCACCCACCACCCTCTGTGTAAAAAACTTTCCACGCACATCTCCCTTAAACTCTCGGACTTTCTTAAACCGGGGTGTGATATTTACAAGACTCCAGTCCCCCGGCATCACCCCGGATTTAAAGACTGGAAAAAGGTGGCCAGCGTCTGCACCATTTCCACCCTTCCTTCCCTCAGCAAACTAGGTGTGTCTCATTCACACTGGGTGACTTGTCCACCCGAGTCAGGTGGATTCTTAACTAACGAGAGGAAGGGGTCAAAGGGTGCAGTTGGGTAGAGCGGTGTTGAGGCCACCATCTGATCCGCCGTGATCTGATCAAATGTAGCAGCAGGCTGGAGGGGCCGAATGGCCTACTTCTTCATCGTGCTGAAGGTGAGCACCACCGACCTTGTAAATAATTCCTGTTTCTGCACTTTCGCCTGACGCAATGTCTCTATCGTCTTTACTGTGACATCGGCAGCATCGCCCTTCCTGAAGACATGCAAAGTCTTCAGTTTAACAGACAGTTATGCCCTCTGCCTCCACAGTCAAGACCATCTTTGAACAAAGAACAAAGAAAAGTACAGCAGAGGAACAGGCCCTTTGGCCCTCCAAGCCCGTGCCGACCATACTGCCCGTCGAAACTAAAATCTTCTGCACTTCCGGGGTCTGTATCCCTCTATTCCCATCCTATTCATGTATTTGTCAAGATGCCCCTTAAACGTCACTATCGTCCCTGCTTCCACCACCTCCTCCGGCAGCGAGTTCCAGGCACCCAATACCCTCTGTGTAAAAAACTTACCTCGTACATCTCCTCTAAACCTTGCCCCTCGCACCTTAAACCTGTGCTCCTTAGTAACTGACCCCTCTACCCTGGGGAAAAGCCTCCATGACTATCCACTCTGTCTATGCCCCTCATAATTTTGTAGACCTCTATCAGGTCGCCCCTCAATCTCCGTCATTCCAGTGAGAACAATCCGAGTTTATTCAACCACTCCTCATAGCTAATGCCCTCCATACCAGGCGACATCCTGGTAAATCTCTTCTGCACCCTCTCTAAAGCCTCCACATCATTCTGGTAGTGTGGCGACCACTACCAGTTTGGTAGTTTGGTCTTTCATTGGCTCGAGCCTTCCCTCATTAACCCTTTATTATTTCTACACTAAGAAAAGACTTATGGGTCTTTGTGCCTTAGTTCATTACTGAATTATAAACTTAACATTTATCAAAAGCTTCCTTTCTCCATTTCATTTCAATCTCTCTATTTTATCATTTGCTGAGCTCCACTATGCGTGAATGTGTGTGCATGTGTAGATATGTGTGTCTGTGCGTGTGTGTGTGTGTCCGTGTGTGAGTGTATGTGCGTGCGTGTGTACGTGCGTGTATCTGTGTTTGTTCGTGCGTGTGTCTGTGTGCGCGTGTCTGTGCGTGCGTGTGTGTCTGTGTGTGCGCGTGTCTGTGTGTGCATGTGTGTCTGTGTGCCTGAGCGTGTGTGCGCGCGCGTGTGTCTGTGTGCATGTGTGTCTGTGTGCATGTGTGTCTGTGTGCGCGTCTGTGCGTGCGTGTGCGTCTGTGCGTGCGTGTGCGTCTGTGCGTGCGTGTGTGTGTGTCTGTGCGTGCGTGTGTGTCAGTGCGTGTGTGTCTGTGTGCGTGTGTGTGTCTGTGTGTGTTAGGAAAGCATAAGCGACACATCAAGAATTCCATGACCAAATCATATCCAAACGATGCTGATGCCGGCAACATTTCCTTCCCCACAGCGACCAATAAATGAATCCATGCCTGTGTGACGCCGGTGGTAGAAGATTCAAGCTCGGTGAGATACCAGCAACGTACGAGAGAGGGGATTCTGCAGGAAAACAGGGTGAAGGAAGGAAGGAGGTCTGGATCAGAACAGATTGTCCTGTTTCTCTTTACCCCTGCCCATACAGCAGATATGATCTACAAGTTGTTTGGATGAAAGTTCCTACCGATCTAGCACAGGCTGTAACAACTCACGCTAATGTTATGGTAGCCCAGTGGTTAGCACAGCTCCAGGGTCCCAGGTTCGATTCCTGACTCGGGTCGCTGTCTGTGCGGAGTCTGCACGTTGTCCCCGTGTCTGCGTGGGTTTCCTCCGGGTGCTCCAGTTTCCTCCCACAAGTCCCGAAAGACGTGTTGTTCGGTGAATTGGACATTCTGTATTCTCCCTCAGTGTAACCGAACAGGCGCCGGAATGTGGCGACTAGAGGATTTTCACAGTAACTTCATTGCAGTGTTAGTGTAAGCCTACTTGTGACGATAAGAGTGTTATTACTGCTCCGAGCTCTGTGCAGAGTTCTTCCTGGTCTCATTCCGTCAACAGCAAATTGGATTGGATTGGATTTGTTTATTGTCACGTGTACCGAGGTACAGTGAAAAGTATTTTTCTGCGAGCAGCTCAACAGATCATTCAGTACATGGAAGAAAAGGGAATTAAACAAAATTCAAGAAAATACATGAGAATACATAATAGGGCAGAGTTTTCAATATTCTGCATGCTTGGAATACAATCAGGATACACACTGCACATAGTGTGCATTTTTAAAATTCAAGTCATTCAATTTGCCTTGAAGTTGTTAAAAACCAAGCTCAATCTTAGATAATGACAGGAAGTAGCCCATTCTAAACCAATAGTCATAAGGAAACCATTCTGACAGAATTATTTGTAGTCTGGATATAAATACAGACCCACTGGATAATTCCGGAACGTTAGGCCGCAGGATGGTCACTGTGTGGATAATTCCGGAACGTTAGCCCGCAGGGCCGTCACTGTGTGGATAATTCCGGAACGTTAGGCCGCAGGTGGACACTGTATGGATAATTCCGGAACGTTAGGCCGCAGGGCCGTCACTGTGTGGATAATTCCGGAACGTGAGGCCGCAGTGTCGTCACTGTGTGGATAATTCCGGAATGTGAGGCCGCAGGGTCATGACTGTGTGGATAATTCCGGAACGTGAGGCCGCAGTGTCGTCACTGTGTGACCGGGGCTGGTTTAGCACACTGGGCTAAATCGCTGGCTTTGAAAGTAGACCAAGGCAGGCCAGCAGCACGGTTCAATTCCCGTTCCAGCCTCCCCGAACAGGCGCCGGAATGTGGTGACTTGGGGCTTTTCACAGCAACTTCACTGCAGCCTACTCGTGACAATGAGCGATTTTCATTTCATTTCATTTGTGTGGATAATTCTGGAATGTGAATCTACGGGCTGTTCCGCGCAGGCTGCCTCCTCGGCAATGCACAGGCCCGAGCCCAGCGGGACAGGCTGCCTCCTCAGCAATTCACAGGCCCGAGGCCAGCGGGACAGGCTGCTTCCTCGGCAATGCACAGGCCCGAGCCCCGCGGGGCTGCCTCCTCAGCAATTCACAGGCCCGAGCCCCGCGGGGCTGCCTCCTCAGCAATTCACAGGCCCGAGGCCAGCGGGACAGGCTGCTTCCTCGGCAATGCACAGGCCCGAGCCCAGCGGGGCAGGCTGCCACCTCAGCAATGCACAGGCCCGAGGCCCAGCTGGGACAGGCTGCCTCCTCGGCAATGCACAGGCCCGAGCCCAGCGGGGCAGACCCCATCCTCAGCAATGCACAGGCCCGAGGCCAGCGGGACAGGCTGCCTCCTCGGCAATGCACAGGCCCGAGGCCAGCGGGACAGGCTGCCTCCTCAGCAATGCACAGGCCCGAGCCCAGCGGGGCAGACCCCATCCTCAGCAATGCACAGGCCCGAGCCCAGCGGGGCAGACCCCATCCTCAGCAATGCACAGGCCCGAGCCCAGCGGGGCAGACCCCATCCTCAGCAATGCACAGGCCCGAGCCCAGCTGGGCAGGCTGCCTCCTCAGCAATGCACAGGCCCGAGCCCAGCTGGGCTGCCTCCTCAGCAATGCACAGGCCCGAGCCCAGCTGGGCTGCTTCCTCAGCAATGCACAGGCCCGAGCCCAGCTGGGCTGCCTCCTCAGCAATGCACAGGCCCGAGCCCAGCTGGGCTGCTTCCTCAGCAATGCACAGGCCCGAGCCCAGCGGGACAGGCTGCCTCCTCGGCAATGCACAGGCCCGAGCCCAGCGGGGCAGACCCCATCCTCAGCAATGCACAGGCCCGAGGCCAGCGGGGCAGGCTGCCTCCTCAGCAATGCACAGGCCTGAGCCCAGCGGGGCTGCTTCCTCAGCAATGCACAGGCCCGAGCCCAGCTGGGCTGCCTCCTCGGCAATGCACAGGCCCGAGCCCAGCGGGACAGGCTGCCTCCTCAGCAATGCACAGGCCTGAGCCCAGCGGGGCTGCTTCCTCAGCAATGCACAGGCCCGAGCCCAGCTGGGCTGCCTCCTCAGCAATGCACAGGCCCGAGCCCAGCGGGGCAGACCCCATCCTCAGCAATGCACAGGCCCGAGCCCAGCGGGACAGACCCCATCCTCAGCAATGCACAGGCCCGAGCCCAGCGGGACAGGCTGCTTCCTCAGCAATGCACAGGCCCGAGCTCAGCGGGGCAGGCTGCCTCCTCAGCAATGCACAGGCCCGAGCCCAGCGGGACAGGCTGCCTCCTCGGCAATGCACAGGCCCGAGCCCAGCGGGACAGGCTGCCTCCTCGGCAATGCACAGGCCCGAGCTCAGCGGGACAGGCTGCCTCCTCAGCAATGCACAGGCCCGAGGCCAGCGGGACAGGCTGCCTCCTCGGCAATGCACAGGCCCGAGCCCAGCGGGACAGGCTGCCTCCTCGGCAATGCACAGGCCCGAGCCCAGCGGGACAGGCTGCCTCCTCAGCAATGCACAGGCCTGAGCCCAGCGGGACAGGCTGCCTCCTCGGCAATGCACAGGCCCGAGCCCCGCGGGGCTGCCTCCTCGGCAATGCACAGGCCCGAGCCCAGCGGGACAGGCTGCCTCCTCCTGACGCCAGCGTGCTGACCCAGGGACAAAGTTTTTCAATTCGATGGAATCTTCCTACCTGGAGTGACGGTCGAGAGCAGGTCTTGCACCCCGTACACTGACGTCACGTGCCCAAGGCTGAAGAGAACATTCTCCATTTGGTTAGCAGCAAGCAAGCAACAGGAGTCAAGAATTTAAAATGGATCATTTGGTAATAAGGAGGAGAGGGCCAGAGGTACAAACAGACTAGGATCTCACAATTAAACCTGCTGAAAAGATTGGTTCAGGAGAGTCTGCGGTACGACAAAGCAGTGCTGGTGTGAGCTGCTCAGGAGAGTCTGCGACAGGACAAAGCAGTGCTGGTGTGAGCTGCACAGGAGAGTCTGCGACAGGACAAAGCAGTGCTGGTGTGAGCTGCACAGGAGAGTCTGCGACAGGACAAAGCAGTGCTGGTGAGAGCTGCTCAGGAGAGTCTGCGGTACGACAAAGCAGTGCTGGTGTGAGCTGCTCAGGAGAGTCTGAGACAGGACAAAGCAGTGCTGGTGAGAGCTGTACAGGAGAGTCTGAGACAGGACAAAGCAGTGCTGGTGTGAGCTGCACAGGAGAGTCTGTGACAGGACAAAGCAGTGCTGGTGAGAGCTGCTTAGGAGAGTCTGAGACAGGATAAAGCAGTGCTGGTGTGAGCTGCTTAGGAGAGTCTGCGGTACGACAAAGCAGTGCTGGTGTGAGCTGCACAGGAGAGTCTGCGGCAGGACAAAGCAGTGCTGGTGTGAGCTGCTCAGGAGAGTCTGAGACAGGACAAAGCAGTGCTGGTGTGAGCTGCTCAGGAGAGTCTGAGACAGGACAAAGCAGTGCTGGTGTGAGCTGCTCAGGAGAGTCTGAGACAGGATAAAGCAGTGCTGGTGTGAGCTGCTTAGGAGAGTCTGCGGTACGACAAAGCAGTGCTGGTGTGAGCTGCACAGGAGAGTCTGCGGCAGGACAAAGCAGGGCTGGTGTGAGCTGCCCAGGAGAGTCTGAGACAGGACAAAGCAGTGCTGGTGTGAGCTGCTTAGGAGAGTCTGTGACAGGACAAAGCAGTGCTGGTGTGAGCTGCTTAGGAGAGTCTGTGACAGGACAAAGCAGTGCTGGTGTGAGCTGACCAGGAGAGTCTGTGACAGGACAAAGCAGTGCTGGTGTGAGCTGCACAGGAGAGTCTGTGACAGGACAAAGCAGGGCTGGTGTGAGCTGACCAGGAGAGTCTGTGACAGGACAAAGCAGTGCTGGTGTGAGCTGCACAGGAGAGTCTGTGACAGGACAAAGCAGTGCTGGTGTGAGCTGCCCAGGAGAGTCTGCGGTACGACAAAGCAGTGCTGGTGTGAGCTGCTCAGGAGAGTCTGTGACAGGACAAAGCAGTGCTGGTGTGAGCTGCTCAGGAGAGTCTGTGACAGGACAAAGCAGGGCTGGTGTGAGCTGCACAGGAGAGTCTGCGACAGGACAAAGCAGTGCTGGTGTGAGCTGCTTAGGAGAGTCTGAGACAGGACAAAGCAGTGCTGGTGTGAGCTGCTTAGAAGAGTCTGCGGCAGGACAAAGCAGTGCTGGTGCGAGCTGCTTAGAAGAGTCTGCGGTACGACAAAGCAGTGCTGGTGTGAGCTGCCCAGGAGAGTCTGCGGCAGGACAAAGCAGTGCTGGTGTGAGCTCCAGGGCTTCTGGTGAACAGCCCATTAAGAAGCTGAAATCAGGAACAAAGCAGTATAAAGATGATTTTTTGAGGTATGGCTTTATTAATTCTGCCAGTGCAAATCAGAACGCGAAGCCCATGTGTGTTGCAAGCAGGGAAGTACTGGCAAATGAAAGTTTAAAACCCTCAAGTGTTCAAAGGCATTTGAAAGCCTGGCGAAGTCGAGGACACACCTCTTGATTTCTTTCAACAAACTCAAATTGTCAGCTGAAGTCCTTAGCAGAAATGTAACAGAGAATAACAAAGCAAGTGAGATGGTGAGGACTACTTGTCACATTACAGCTAAGTGGGTCACGAAGGATGGCTGGTTGGTAAAAATGGGTCCTGGGCAAAAACGTTTGAAAAACACTGCTCCAGACGGTACCTAAATGGCCGGCTTCATTTATACAACAGAAAAGGTTAACGATTGTCTTGCCCCTTTATTGGGGGACTTGTATACCCCAATGGGGTAACCAATTGATCCCGCCCAATAGGATCTGTGCAGATTACCACAGATCCCTTCGCCCCGAGAGCCGTATCGAGCTGCTTCTTCAAAGCAGACAACATCTTGGGCCTCAACTGCTTCCTGTGGTAGCGAATTCCACTGGCCACCCCCACTCTCTGGGTGGAGAATTCCACAGGCCCCCCCACTCTCTGGGTGGAGAATTCCACAGCCCCCCCCCCCCCACTCTCTGTGTGGAGAATTCCACAGCCCCCCCCCCCCCCCTGACTCTCTGGGTGAAGAGATATCTGCTCATCTCTGTCTCAAACAGGGTACCCAGTATCCTCAGACTGTGACTCCTGGTTCTGGACCTCCCCGCCCCCACCATCACTATCGGCAACCCAAGTGGTCACAAAAATGGTACAGTGCAGAGGATACTGGAAGTCTGCAGAGGGATTTGGATAGGTTAAGTGAATGGGTTAGGGTCTGGCAGATGGAATACAATGTTGACAAATGTGAGGTTATCCATTTTGGTATGAATAACAGCAAACGGGATTATTATTTAAACGATAAAATATTAAAGCATGCCGCTGTGCAGAGAGACCTGGGTGTGCTAGTGCATGAGTCACAGAAGGTTGGTTTACAAGTGCAACAGGTGATTAAGAAGGCAAATGGAATTTTGTCCTTCATTGCTAGAGGGATGGAGTTTAAGACGAGGGAGGTTATGTTGCAATTGTATAAGGTGTTAGTGCGGCCACACCTGGAGTAGTGTGTTCAGTTTTGGTCTCCTTTACTTGAGAAAGGACGTACTGGCGCTGGAGGGTGTGCAGAGGAGATTCACTAGGTTAATCCCAGAGCTGAAGGGGTTGGATTATGAGGAGAGGTTGAGTAGACTGGGACTGTACTCGTTGGAATTTAGAAGGATGAGGGGGGATCATATAGAAACATATACAATTATGAAGGGAATAGATAGGATAGATGCGGGCAGGTTGTTTCCACTGGCGGGTGAAAGCAGAACTAGGGGACATAGCCTCAAAATAAGGGGAAGTAGATTTAGGACTGAGTTTAGGAGGAACTTCTTCACCCAAAGGGTTGTGAATCTATGGAATTCCTTGCCCAGTGAAGCAGTTGAGGCTCCTTCATTACATGTTTTTAAGGTAAAGATAGATCGTTTTTGAAGAATAAAGGGATTAAGGGTTATGGTGTTCCGGCCGGAAAGTGGAGCTGAGTCCATAAAAGATCAGCCATGATCTCATTGAATGGCAGAGCAGGCTCGAGGGGCCAGATGGCCGACTCCTGCTCCTAGTTCTTATGTTCTTATAAGCAGCCAGCCAGTCATTTCAACCTGAAACTTTAAACCAGAGCCTGCGGGAGGGAGAGGGGGGTTCGGACAAGCCCAGATGCACACAGGCGAGAAACACTGATGAAAATCTCAAACGAGTCCACAAAGTAATTCAGCTGGCTGGAAGGATGGAAACAAAACTTCTCCAAACGCCATCGCGGGACCCCCCCACCCACAGTACCTGCAACTGTGATAATCCCACTCGCCCATCAGCTCAAACTTAATATAAGACAATAAAAATGTCAAAAGTATCAAAGTACATTTCTTAAGAAAGCAAAACATAAAATCTAGAAACGCACAATCGCGTTTGCAATCAATCTCGTTTGGTGCTTTTTTAGAAGTGCTCAGTTTTTCCACCATACTCGACACCTCCTTATCTGAAGAATCACTGTGAAAAAGTGTTGCTATTCTGACAGCTCGAGTGCCAGATACAGCTATATTTGTTTTACTGATAACTAATCAGTGTTGGGGTCCGCTAGAAATGTACCCTATCTCACCGCCCCCCCCCCCCCCCCCGCCCTCACGGGGGTGCTGGGGCCCAGCACTAAAAGGCTGCTGTCACTGCATCTTTAGGGTTGAGGGTGGGGCGGAAGGGGAGGAATGTCACTCTGTCACCTCACTTCAGGCCTAATCAAGCACTCGTCCACCCAGCAGAAAATCACCACATAAACAGATTTCAAACAACACATCAGCACCAGCTTTCCACCGCCTCGTTTCAAAGAAAACAAGGCGAAATGGAGAGTCAGCCTTTACTGCCACCAGCCTTGTGGCTCCCTGTTTAAAACCGCACTTCTGACAAATTAAGGACTTGGGACAAGCTAGGAGAGTGGGCAATGAAGTGGCAGATGGAATACAATGTGGAAAAGTGTGAGGTTATGCACGTTGGAAGGAGGATTGGAAACATAGATATTTTCAAAATGGGAAAAGGCTTCGGAAATCAGAAGCACAAAGGGACTTGGGAGTCCTTGTTGACGATTCTCTTAAGGTTAACGTGCAGGTTCAGTTGGCTGTTAAGAAGGCAAATGCAGTGTTAGCATTCATGTCGAAAGGGCTGGAATACAAGACCAGGGATGTACTTCTGAGGCTGTATAAGACTCTGGTCAGACCCATCTGGAGTATTGTGAGCAGTTTTGGGCCCCGTATCTAAGGAAGGATGTGCTGACCTTGGAAAGGGTCCAGAAGAGTTCACAAGAATGATCCCTGGAATGAAGAGCTTGTCGTATGAGGAACGGTTGAGGACTCTGGGTCTGTACTGGTTGGAGTTTAGAAGGATGAGGGGGGATCTTAATGAAACCTACAGGATGCTGCAAGGCCTGGATAGAGTGGACATCGAGAGGATATTTCCACTTGTAGGAAAAACTAGAAGCAGAGGGCACCATCACAGACTAAAGGGACGATCCTTTAAAACAGACATGAGGAGGAATTTCTTCAGCCAACACCCAACACCCCGATCTCCCCCCCATTCTCCACCTCCACTCCTGCCTTTCCCCTTTTAACTCCAACCTCCTCTGCTGCTCCGTGGCCCGATCGGCAACACCTCACTCTTCCCCATGTTTAGCTTGTGTGGTGAATGTATAACATAAATCCACACTGTGTGTCCCTGTGGGCTCTGTCTGTGAGCCGTTGCGCGGCTCTGCCCACAGGGGGCGATGAGGAGCATGTACAGGGCTCCGCCCACAACCGGACGTATAAAGTGCTGCGGTCTTGCGAGCCTGCCCTCAGTTCAGCTAGTCGCAGGCAGGCTCAGTTGTAAGTCAATTAAAGCCACAGTTTACTTCAACTCGTGTCTCTGAGTGAATTGATGGTCGCATCAGCTTGTATCCAGAAAACAGGCCAAACTCCTCCGGGATACCAATGATTCCCCCACCCACACAACGTGTCCCAAATATACAACAGCAGGTCTTCCGCATACAACAAAACTCTGTGGTCAACACCCCCGCTCCCACACAATCCCTCTCCAACTCCTCGAAGCTCTAAGCGCCGTTACCAGCGGCTCTATTGCCAAAGCAAAAAGCAACGGTGAGAGTGGGCACCCCTGCCTTGTCCCGTGGTGTAGCCCAAAGTACTCCGAGCTCATCCAATTCGTCCGCTCGCTCGCTACCGGTGCCCTATACAACAATCGGACCCAGCCCACAAACCCAAACTGCCCCCAGATACTCCCACTCCACCCGATCAAAAGCCTTCTCTGCATCCATTGCCACCTCTATGTCCCGTCCCTCCGGGGGCATCATTATCACATTTAATAATCTCCAAATGTTCACCGACAATTGTCTTCCTTTACAAACCCTGTCTGGTCTTCCCCTATCACCCCCGGCACACAGTCTTCAATAGATGAGGCCAGGACCTATTCCAGCAACCTGCCGAACAGATTTAGTCATATCGGGCGATTGGACGCACACTGCTCCGGATCTTTATCTTTTTTTAGTATTAGGGATATAGACGCCTGCGATAGTGTAGATGGGAGTTCCCCCTTTTCCCTGGCCTCAGTATATGCCCTCACTAGCAGAGGCCCCAGGTCCCCCGCCAAACTCCTTGTAAAATTCCACAGGGAACCCGTCTAGTACGACTTTTCCCCTCCGTCCTTCAAATCCCCCTCGCCGCCTCTTGCTTCCCGGCTTGGTGGGCCAGCATCTGACTAGCCCCCCCACCCCCGTACTCATACACTGCCCCTCCGCAACTGCCCTACTGCCTTTCCCACGGACACCAGTCTGAACTACATCTGGAGCTGCTGCCCCTCCTTCAACAATCTTGCCTCTGGGGCCTCCGTGTATCTCCCCAGCCACCCGCATCATCTTGTCCGCCTACCTCGTCGTCTCTGCTCCCTCCTCCTTCTCCCTGTGTGCTCGGATCAATAAGAAGGCAGCAGGGTAGCATGGTGGTTAGCATAAATGCTTCACAGCTCCAGGGTCCCAGGTTCGATTCCCGGCTGGGTCACTGTCTGTGTGGAGTCTGCACGTCCTCCCCTGTGTGCGTGGGTTTCCTCCGGGTGCTCCGGTTTCCTCCCACAGTCCAAAGATGTGCGGGTTAGGTGGATTGGCCATGCTAAATTGCCCGTAGTGTCCTAATAAAAGTAAGGTTTGGGGGGGGGGGGGGGGGGGGGGGGGTTGTTGGGTTACGGGTATAGGGTGGATACGTGGGTTTGAGTAGGGTGATCATGGCTCGGCACAACATTGAGGGCCGAAGGGCCTGTTCTGTACTGTTCTATGTTCTAGAACTCCCCCCCCCCCCCCCCCCCCCGCTAACCACAACCATGAGCCCCTCCCACAGCGTGGCAGCCGAGATCTCACCTGTATCGGTCAGTTCCACACACCCCCGGATGAGAGCCCTCACCCGCACCTCCTCATCCGCTAACAACCCTACATCCAGCCTCTGCGGGCGCTGGGCCTCCCCCCAGTCCATTCACAAGTCCACCCAGTGAGGTGCGTGGCCTGAAGCCAGGATTGCAGAGTACCAAGTCGATGCCCTGCCAGCAGCATCCAACAAAACATCGAGCGAGAAAAGTTCTCCGACAACCAACAAATGCAAAGTCAGAAAAAGCAAACATCACCTCACACCCTCATCCACAGTTCAACGTCCTCCTCCTCCTCCTGCCAGTCCATCGTCTCGCAAAAACTCCACCCCCTCCTCTGGTGTCCTGAAATAATGTTCTCGGCTGTAAAAGGTCACCCAGAGGTGGGCCGGATACAACACCCTGAACTTCACCCCCTTTTTAAATAGGGCGGCCTTCACCCGATTGAACCCGGGTCTCCTCTTCGCCAGGTCTGTGCACAGGTCCTGGTACACTCGAAGCTCGCTCCCTTCCCAGATACACCTCCTCGTCTCCCTTACCCACCTCAATACCTACTCCTTATCCAGGAATCGGTGGAGACGCACCACCATCGCCCTTGCCGAGCCGTTGGCCTGCAGCCTGTGCACCTGGTCGACCTCCAGGGGCCAGTCGAAGGGCCCCTTTTCCCCCCATCACCCTCTCCTGTAACTTGGCTACATACAAGCCAGCATCCACTCCCTCGATGTCTTCAGGCATCCCCACTATTCTTAAATTCGGTGTCCGGGAGCGATTCTCCAGGTCCTCCAACTTCTCCTTTAGCTGCTTGTGGATCTCCCACATCACTCCGATTTCAGCCACCAACGAGGCAAGCTGCTCCTCGTGCTCCCAGCCGCCTCCTCCACTTTCCTGGAACTGGGACTCCAGCCTCTGTTTCCCGCAGTCAATTCCCGCTTTGAATTGTTCCACCGTCTTGGCTCGGTCTTCCTGGGCTTCCCTCCTCTGCCGGCTGAACCTCTTTGTTTAAGACGTCCACCAGCTGCTCCGTTGACCACCGGGCAGGCAGGGCTGACCTTTACTCTCCGCACGAAGGTTTTCTTGCTCCGACTGCTCCCTTCTTCTCGACCCACCTCGGGTCCGTGGATCCCTCCACCGGCGAAGTTTAACTTTTTCCAGTCACTCCAACATCTTTTTTTCAGCGAAACGTCCGCCCAGCAAGCGGGGAAAAGGTCCGAAAAGCGGCCTCGAGCGGGAGCTGCCAAATGTTCGAGCACTCACTCCACAGCCGACACCGGAAATCAGGAATTCCATTGGGAGCATCTGATCTCTCAGGATTGCAGTAAGAAGTCTTCCAACAGGTTAAAGTCCAACAGGTTTGTTTCCAATCACTAGCTCTCGGAGCGCAGCTCCTTCCTCAGGTGAATGAAGAGGTGGGTTCCACAAACACATAGATAGACAAAGTCAAAGCTGCAGGACGATACTTTGAACGCATCTTGTGCTGTAAGACGTCTTACTGGGCTCACCCCAGTCCAACGCCGGCATCTCCACATCATGGCTCTCATGGTCAGGGTGGCATGGGGGGTTCCATTTACTGTAATGGTTCCATTTACTGACCAATATCTCTCAGAATAACCTCAGAATGTGGCAAGGTGCCTGGGAGAAATCGGACCAGCTCCAGGTCGGATGCACAGTTGACCAGTGACACAGGAGAGGAGAACTGCCCCTCCTCCTGTCGGGTCACAGCGTTGTTTCGGGGCACTTAGCGAGAGTCTGGCTCTGTGAATGCCAATTCACCCACACAGGTGATCCGAGATGCCACTAAATTCAATCTCATCTGAACTTTGGCTCTGAACCTTTTGCCAGATCAGTCATTTGCTCTGGCTGATGAGGAGCATTTTTACACCAAGGTCCAGTGGGAGTTAAACCCGTTCTTTCCAGCCAATGTGAACACAGGACGGGCTCGAAGCATCAGGGAGGAATCATTCTGGTTCACAGCAAGTGAAGCCCATCAGAATCGCCGACTGAGCACGCGCAGAGCAGAACGGGAGCTCGGTCAGGAACGGCAGCATCTCTCCACCAGCAACAAGGGGATAGGACCATAAGATACAGGAGCAGAATGAAGCCATTCGGCCTATCGAGCCTGCTCCGCCAATCGATCATGGCTGATACGTTTCTCATTCCCACTCTCCTGCCTGCTTCCTTCAACGCCTTGCACCCGTCCAGTCTGGCTGCCTCCCTCACCTGGAATCCTGTCACTCCAGCGTGTAATCGCCGCAGTCCCGCACCATTTAGTGCAACCACAGGCGGCAGGCAGTGGCAATAACCTGTTGGAGGGGCTTTCTGATCGGTCATTCAATTCTCCAGCCTGCGGGGCCTCGTGTTTTGGCGTTTCCTTTGCACCCAGTGGACCCTGAGGGAATATCGGTTACGCTATCTGCGAGTGATCCACAAGGAACTCTACAGATTGGGATCCAGTTGATGGATGTTGTACAAGTCCCAAGGCCAGCACAGGGACAACATTATTTTTTCTGCATGGTTACAGACACAGACCCACATGTTTTCAGCTATAAAGAGTGAGCGCGGAGCAAGGAGATTGTCAAATCAGCAAGCACGCCGATCAGTCATAAACTGCCTCCTAACACAGCGCACACATACTCCCATTACTGTCACTCAATCAACACTAGAGTTCCCCTTGGGTACCAATTGCATTGAGAGCTTCTATCGGTCTAGTGCACAGGAACGGAACTATACTGTGCCTCCCAGACACAGTTCCACTAGACCTAATGGGAGATTCAAAAACATTTTTAAAAAAACCTTCAAAAGTTAACCTGAAAAGGTTCGAAAGTCTGATCGTATGGACGTTACGGCAGAGAAAGAGGCCAATCGACCCCACTGGTCTGGGGACTACAGAGAGCTCTGCCCAGCCCACTTCATCTAACCCCATCCCCACTACTTCCTTCTCCCTCATCCGTTTATCCAACATCCCCTTCAATGAATTTAGGCCATTTGCCTCAACTATTCCCTATTTGCTCCCAGAAAGCTCCATGTGCTCACTCACCACTCGCTGGGTGAACAAGCTCCTCCCACATCCCTTCCTGAATTCACTGCCGATCATTTTAAATTCATGGCTCCTGGCTCAGGTCTCAGAACGTAAGTTGGAACATTTTCTATCAAACTCGTCTCGATGCTTTCAATACCTCTCAGCCTTCCCTCCGAGAGAAACAAGTCTTCAGCCTTTCTGAATATTCCTCACCCCTCAATTGTGGTACCATCATATTTTGTACCTTTCCCCAGGTCCGAATTTCCTCTTTATCTTGAGGAAGGATGGCACACACCCAGCTCCTTCAGAAAGCAGCTGCTTCCGATGAGGGACTTTGGAAAGACTGGTGTGTGAATTGTCTCTGTCATAGAATTTACAGTGCCATTCGGAGTCTGCACCGACGCCTGGAAAGAGCACCCTACCCAATATCAACACCTCCACCCTATCCCCATAACCCAGTAACCCCACCCAACACTAAGGGCAATTTTGGACACTAAGGGCAATTTATCATAGCCAATCCACCTAACCTGCACATCTTTGGACTGTGGGAGGAAACCGGAGCACCCGGGGGAAACCCACGCACACACGGGGAGGATGTGCAGACTCCGCACAGACAGTGACCCAAGCCGGGAATCGAACCTGGGACCCTGGAGCTGTGAAGCATTTGTGCTATCCACAATGCTACCGTGCTGCTCAGAGTTCATCCTCCGGACCTGCTCAGTGATGCTCTCCTCCAAAGAACGGGCCTTCATTGCGAGAGGACTGCAGTACAGGAGCAAGGTTGTCTTTCTGCAGCTGCACGGGGCCTTGGTGAGGCCACGCCTGGAGTATTGTGGTCAGTTTTGGTTTCCTTACCTAAGAAAGGCTATACTTGCCATAGAGGGAGTGCAGCAAAGGCTCACCAGAATGATTCCTGACTTGGCAAGATTGTCTACGAGGAGAGGTTGGTTCGACTGGGCCTGTATTCACTGGAATTTAGCAGAATGAGGGGGAATCTCATTGAAACGTATAAACCTCTGGCAGGAGCGGACAGACTGAATATAGGGAGGATGTTTCCTCTGGCTGGGGAGGGAGGGCTCAAACAAGGGGTCCCAGGATACAGGATAGGCCATTTAGGATTGAGGCGAGGACAAATTTCTTGACTCTGAGGAACCTGTGGAAATCTCTACCTCAGGAGGCTGTGCAGGTCAAGTCACTGAATATACTTCAGGAGGAAATGGATTTCTAGACTCTAAAGGGAGGGACGGCTGGAGTGTGGAGGTGAGATAGAGAGTCGGCCCACGATCACGTTGGATGGTGGAGCAGGCTCGAGGGGCCGAATGGCCCCCTCCTGATGTCTACGTCTCCTCAGGTTTTGGTGTGGGGCTGAAGATTGGTCAGACAGCTTCACGTCAGTCGCCTGGAAACTCGGTAACTGCCGAGCGCTCCGGGTCACTGAAAGACCAGGGTGAAGAGTTGGCAACTGGCCAGTTGTTTTGGGGGGGGGGGGGGGGGGAGGAGGAAGTGTTTTAACAGCTGCAATCAGAGTTGTGCCACGACAGGTAAGCAAGATCATTTCCATTTAAGGAGATTTTGAAACTTTCAGATTGCTATTTCCAAGAAGACGTTTCCCTTGCTGTCACAAACTCTCACCTCGGTACAGGATTCAGACTCAAGATGCAACTGAAACTAAAAGAACCAAATCAGTTTAACAGTTTCGGGGCACAGTACTCCAAATTAAATTCAAATGGTGACTCGTCAGATCTTTATTCTGATGCACATCTATTTGCCCAGCGTTGTATCGATGTTGCATTACAATAAAGAAACTTTGTTCTATTCGGGCAGCAAACTCCGAATGGCTGTGTTCATGGCCACAGGCGGAAGTATATTTTGAACCCCATCTGGAATAGGTGGAAAGCAGTAAGTTCACACATTTCTTGCTGTGCACCAGCGTTAATGACTCACACCCACTAGCAACAACACACTTATGACTCAAGTTAGTACACAGGAAATCCGAGGGCAAGATTTGCTTTTTGTAAAGATTTCGCCTGGCTGATTGAGTGAGGGATTGGTCAGGGAGCCTATCCCGGGTGTGATTGCAACAAAACAACGTGCCCTGCCTGCAGTCTTTGGCATTGTTGACCACAGCCTCCTCCTCCAATGCCTCTGCATCCTCAACAAATTGGGTTAAGACTGAACTTGCTTGGGTCCATTCTTCCCCCATCTCATCATAGCCTGAGAATCAATGTCACAGATTTCAGTCTTCAGCCAATACGATTCACTCCACGTGATCATTTGGGGGCAGCACGGTAGCACAAGGGGATAGCACTGTGGCACCAGGGTCCCAGGTTCGATTCCCGGCTTGGGTCACTGTCTGTGCGGAGTCTGCACGTTCTCCCCATGTCCGCGTGGGTTTCCTCCGGGTGCCCCGGTTTCCTCCCACAGTCCAAAGACGTGCGGGTTAGGTGGATTGGCCAGGATAAAATTGCCCTTAGTGACCAAAAAGGTTGGGATGGGTTATTGGGTTACGGGGATAGGGCGGAAGTGAGGGCTTATGTGGGTCGGTGCAGACTCGATGGGCCGAATGGCCTCCTTCTGCACTGTATGTTCTATGTGATATCAAGAAACGGCTGAAGGCACTGGATGCTGAAAGGCTCTGGGCCCTGACAATATTCCGGCAATAGTACTGAAGACTTGTCCTCCAGAACTTGCCGTGACCCCAGCCAAGTTGTTCCAGTGCAGCTACAACACTGGCATCTACCCCGCAATGTGGAAAATTGCCCCGGTGTGTCCTGGACACAAACAGCAGAACAAATCCAACCCCGCCAATTACCGCCCTTCACTCGATCATCAGGAAAGTGGACCGCCAGCGACAGTGTTATCGAGTGGCACTGCTTGCTCACTGCCATT
The DNA here is from genome assembly GCF_902713615.1 of Scyliorhinus canicula. Lineage (NCBI taxonomy): Eukaryota > Metazoa > Chordata > Chondrichthyes > Carcharhiniformes > Scyliorhinidae > Scyliorhinus > Scyliorhinus canicula. The sequence goes on along the minus strand of NC_052170.1, from coordinate 25,759,118 downwards.
CTGTTTTGGTTCGGCCACTCACTCAGCTCATGTCCTTGGTCGAAACATTGGCAAAAGAGCTGAATTTCAGAGGTGAGGCGAGAGAGTGACGGTCCTCGACATCACGGCAGCATTTGACCGAGTGCCCGAGCTAAACTGGAGCCAATGGGAATCAGGGGGAAAACTCGCCGCTGGGCGGAGTCATAACCGTAACAAAGGGAGATGGTTGTGGTGGTTGGAGGTCAATAATCTCAGCTCCAGGACATCACTGCAGGAGTTCCTCAGGGTAGTGTCATCGGCCCCAACCATCTTCAGCTGCTTCATCAATAACCTCCCTTCCAACAGAAGGTCAGAAGTGGGGATGTTTGACGATGACTGCACGATGTTCAGCACCATTCACGACTCCTCAGATAATGAAGCCGCCAATGTCCAAATGCAGCAAGACCTGGACAATATCCGAGCTTGGGCTGACAAGTGGAAAATCCATTTTCATGCCACACAAGTGCCAGGCAATGACCATCTCCATGTGACTGTTAATGGCATTAGTCAGAGATGTGATGGAGGTGGGGCCATGTTGACCCAGGTCCCAATCCCACCTCAGCTGACAGTGGAAATTGAATCCAATAAATATCGGGAATTAAAAGTCTAATGGTGACGCTGAAACAATGGTCGATTGTTGCTAAAACCCATCTGGTTCACTAATATCCTGGAGGGAAGGAAATCTGTCCTACACGTGACTCCAGACCCACAGTGACGTGGTTGGCTCTTAACTGCCCGTCTGAAATGGTCGCAAAATCAATAAAAAGGGCAGAAACCCGGCACCGATCTAGGCATTGGAAAGGAGAACAGCAGCCCTTGCCCTGTCGCCCCAGCAAAGTCCTCCTTATTAACAACTGGGGGCCTTGTGCCAAAGTTGGCAGAATTCTCTCAGACTAGTTGGGCACTAGCCTGACAGAGTCACACTCACTGAGTCGTCCCTTACAGACAACATTCCAGACACCACACTCACCATCCCTGGCTATGTCCTGTCTCACCGGCAGGACAGACCCAGCAGAGGTGGCGGCACAGTGGGATACAGTCGGGAGTTTCCCTGGGATCCTCAACATCGACTCTGGACCCCATGAAGTCTCATGGCTTCAGGTTAAACATGGGCAAGGAAACCTGCTGATTACCACGTACCGGCCACCATCAGCTGCTGAATCAGTTCTCCTCCATGTTGAACACCAGTCGGAGGAAGCACTGAGGGTGGCAAGGGTACAGAATCTGCTCTGGGTGAGGGGACGTCTACGTTCATCACCAAGAGAGGTTCAGTAGCAGCACTCCTAGCCAAAGTGGCCAGGTCCTAATGGATGGGTCCAGCTGTAAGACTGGGACTGCAGTGGGCAGTGAGGGACACATCAAGAGGGGAAAATATACTTGACCTGATCCTCACCAAGCTGCCTGCTGCAGATCCCTCTGTCCATGACAGTATCCTTAGAAGCGACCACCACACAATTATTGTGGAGACAAAGTCCCGTCTTCACATTGAGGATACCCTCCATCGTGTTGTGTGGCACAATCACCATGTTAATTGGGATAGACTTCGAACAGATCTAGCAACTCGAGACTAGGCATCCATGGGATGCTGTGGGCCATCAGCAGCAACATGTCACACAAGTGCCAGGCAATGACCATCGCCGATAAGAGAAAATACAACCTTCACATTCAATGGTATTACCATCACTGAATCCCCGCTATCAACATCCTGGGGGGTTTACCATTGATCAGACACTGAACTGGACCCAGCCACATTAATACTGTGGCTACCAGGGTAGGTCAGAGACCAGGAATGCTGCGGCAAGTAACTCACCTCCTGACCCCCCCCCCCCCCCCCCCCCCCCCACCACACAAAGCCTGTCCACCATCTACAAGGCACAAGTCAGGAGTGTGATGGAATACTCTCTACTTGCCTGGGTGAGTGCAGCTCCAACAACACTCAAGAAACTCAACCCCATCCAGGACAAAGCAGCCCCGCTTGATTGCTCCCCTTCCACAAACATTCAAACCCTCCACCACCTATAAACAGTGGCAGCCGTGTGTACCATCTACAAGATTCACTGCAGCAACTCATCAAGGTTCCTTAGGCAGCACCTTCCCAACACACGGCCACTACCATTTAGAGAGACAAGAGCAGCAGGTACCTGGGAACCCCACCACCTGGTGGTTCTGCTCCAAGTCACTCACCAGCCTGACTTGGAAATATATCGGCTGTTCCTTCACTGTCGCTGGGGCAACATCCTGAAACTCCCTCCCTAACAGCACAGCGGATGTACCTACACCACATGGATGCAGCGGCTCAAGGCAGCAGCTCACCACCACCTTCTCCAGGGTCAATTAGGGATGGGCAATAAATGCTGTCCAAGCCAGCGAAGCTCACATCCAACCAAAGAATAAGAAGTTGCAATGACATCTCTTCCCTCTCCCGCAGCGTTTATCTCTGGTTCCCCAAAGGATCCATCCTTGACCCCCTGCTGTTTCACATCTACATGCTGGCCCTTGGCGATACCATCCTAAAACACAGCGCCAGTGTTCACCTGTCTACTGGCAATGCCCAGCTCTACCTCACCACCGACTCTCTCGACTCCTCCTCCCTGTCTCTCGCCTGCCTGCCTGATATCCGATACCGGATAAACAACTTCCACCGAACAAACAGACTGAAGCCCGTGCCTCCCAACTCCGTTCCCGAGACGTCGACCCGACCCGTCTCCCTGGCAAGGGCCGGAGAGTGAAGCAAGAAGAGCTGTCGCATCGGACTCCTTGAACAGGTCGGTCACCCTTCTACCAGGTAGAAGGTGGCCTGCCTCATTGGGAGGAAAGTCCTTGGCTATAAAAGGGCCCAGGTTTGACGGCGCCGTGCTCACCTTACAATCCACCTCGGCTTGTTTGCGCCTGATCTCGCTGAGCTGAGTCTGCAGGCCTTTGTTCTGGGCTGTGATGTACTGCAGCTTGTCCTGCAGGCTGCTACAAGCCAGCTCCGTTCGGTTCAGAAGGTTGCTATTCACCTGGTTCTGGGTAGAGAAGCACAATTTGCAGTCAAGACAGAAACGGGCGTTCGAGTGTGACATATCGAGGGGGCAGTTAACAAATCGCACGGGACCTCAGGGCATCGAGGGAAAATACGGGGAGGTTATCTGGAAGCTTTACAAAGCGCTAATTTGGCCACAACTAGAATTGTGCATCCAGTCTTGGCCACTGGAGAAAAGGTGAGAAGGTTCTGGGGCTGCACAGGAACACGGGCAGAATCATTTAGAGCTTAGAACTTAGAACTGTACAGCACAGAACAGGCCCTTCGGCCCTCAATGTTGTGCCGAGCAATGATCACCCTACTCAAACCCACGTATCCACCCTATACCCGTAACCCAACAACCCCCCCCTTAACCTTACTTTTTTTTAGGACACTACGGCAATTTAGCATGGCCAATCCACCTAACCCGCACATCTTTGGACTGTGGGAGGAAACCGGAGCACCCGGAGGAAACCCACGCACACACGGGAAGGATGTGCAGACTCCGCACAGACAGTGACCCAAGCCGGGAATCGAACCTGGGACCCTGGAGCTGTGAAGCATTTATGCTCACCACCATGCTACCGTGCTGCCCTTAGCTACAAGGTGAGAGAGGAGAAGCAGTTACTCTCCTTCAAGCACAGAGTGGCAATGACCTGGAGCACGCTGCCCACAGACTGGGTGAAGCAGACAAGAATGATTTGGGGGAACTTTAAGGGTGGGTGAGGGGTGGGGGAGTGGACCTCAGTAGGCTGCTCTTTCAGAGGGTCGGTGCAGACTCGATGGGCCGAATGGACTCCTGCAGTGTAGGAATTCTGCGGAGAGAGAAGCTGAGTTAAGGTTTCGAGTACAATGTGACTCTCCTGGAGTGTAATGGGCTGGACTGCCTCCTTCTGTGCTGTTCTGACCCTAAATACAGAAACCAGATATAACTGAGCATCGGGCCACAAGACAGCTCCAGCTTGGAGTAATCTGCAAACTTATAACAATAACAATTGTTTATTATCACAAGTAGGCTTCAACTGTGAAAAGCTCCAGTCGCCACATTCCGGCGCCTGTTCGGGGAGGCCGGTACGGGAATTGAACCCGCGCTGCTGGCCTTGTTCTGCGTTACAAACCAGCTGTTTGTAGCTGTTGGCAGCACGGTAGCATGGTGGTTAGCATAAATGCTTCACAGCTCCAGGGTCCCAGGTTCGATTCCCGGCTGGGTCACTGTCTGTGCGGAGTCTGCACGTCCTCCCCGTGTCTGCGTGGGTTTCCTCCGGGTGCTCCGGTTTCCTCCCACAATCCAAAGATGTGCGGGTTAGGTGGATTGGCCATGCTAAATTGCCCGTAGTGTCCTAAAAAGTAATGTTAAAGGTTGGGGTTGTTGGGTTACGGGTATAGGATGGATACGTGGGTTTGAGTAGGGTGATCATTGCTCGGCACAACATCGAGGGCCGAAGGGCCTGTTCTGTGCTGTACTGTTTTATTCTATCTATCACTGCGACTCCTCCAGCAGATTCGAGGAGCATCTCTGGCTATTTATGTTTCCCTCTACAATGTATCTGATTCCTGCAGCAGCAACATTGCAGCCCAGAGGTCTGCAAATCCATGTGCTGGCCTTGGAAAGGGTCCAGAGGGAGGTTCACAAGAATGATCCCTGGAATGAAGAGTTTGCCGTGTGAGGAACGGTTGAGGACTCTGGGTCTGTACTGGTTGGAGTTCAGAAGGATGAGGGGGGATCTTAATGAAACCTACAGGATGCTGCGAGGCCTGGATAGAGTGGACATCGAGAGGATATTTCCACTTGTAGGAAAAACTAGAACCAGAGAGCACCATCACAGACTAAAGGGACAATCCTTTAAAACAGAGATGAGGAGGAATTCCTTCAGCCAGAGGGTGGTGTATCTGCGGAACTCTTTGCTGCAGAAGGCTGTGGAGGCCAAATCACTGAGTGTCTTTAAGACAGGGATAGATAGGTTCCTGATTAATAAGGGATCAGGGGTTATGGGGAGAAGGCAGGAGAAGGGGGATGAGAAACATATCAGCCATGATTGAATGGCGGAGCAGACTCGATGGGCCGAGTGGTCTTATTCTGCTCCAATGTCTTATGGTCTTAATTGGCCGTGGGAGAGGGCTTTCACACGGATTTAAAAACTTCAAGCACTCCCGGCTGTGAAATGATGCCAAATCTGCCCCCGGACATTGCCTGAACAAGTCCCCGGAAGTGGATACCGGCGTGTACAAGCTTTGGTAAAAGTCCAGTTGCCTCCAGCAGTACACGCCTGGCAAATGCACATCCTTATCAGAACAGAGCTGTAGCTCAGACTTAAAAACAAAATAACCCCCCCCCCCGATATAAATAACCTTCTGCGACAGCTAACGTGCAGGAGGGGCGTTGAATTTACAGTGCAGGAGGCCATTCAGCCCATCGAGTCCGCACCGGCTCTTGGAAAGAGCACCCTACCCAAGGTCAACACCTCCACCCTATCCCATAACCCAGTAACACGAACCGACACTAAGGGGCAATTTATCACGGCCAATGGCAGCACGGTAGCATGGTGGTGAGCATAAATGCTTCACAGCTCCAGGGTCCCAGGTTCGATTCCCGGCTGGGTCACTGTCTGTGCGGAGTCTGCACGTCCTCCCCGTGTGTGCGTGGGTTTCCTCCGGGTGCTCCGGTTTCCTCCCACAGTCCAAAGATGTGCGGGTTAGGTGGATTGGGCATGCTAAATTGCCCGTAGTGTCCTAAAAAGTAAGGTGGGGGGGGGTTACGGGTATAGGGTGGATACGTGGGTTTGAGTAGGGTGATCATGGCTCGGCACAACATCGAGGGCCGAAGGGCCTGTTCTGTGCTGTACTGTTCTATGTTCTAATCCACCTAACCTGCACATCTTTGGACTGTGGGAGGAAACCGGAACACCCGGAGGAAACCCACACACACACACAGGGAGGATGTGCAGACTCCACGCAGACAGTGATCCAAGCCGGAATCGAACCTGGGACCCTGGAGCTGTGAAGCCATTGTGCTAACCACTATGCTACCGTGCTCATTGCCACAGGGCCCCCCTTCGGGCTTAAAAATGGCCAAAGTGGCCCAAATTATTCAGCTGTCAATATTAAATAGTGCCTGGCAGAGAATGGCTGAACAATCATGACCAGATACCGAAGGAGTGAAGTTAACTGCCGCTGAGACGGGGGCGTGAGCAACCGACATAACTGCTGCCACGACACGCTGGATTCCGTTCAGCTCCAGGGCAATCAGGGGTGGACACAGCAAGTGTCGGTCTTGCCGAGTGTGGCCATATCTCGGGAAATCATTTTCTAATACGACCCCTTTTTAACACTCGGAGGTTAGCAGACCCCAGACACTACCAAAAACAAACCGCGTAGCAACATTCAGTGTGCAGTGTAATTAAATCATGTAGATTATCGGTCAACATATAATTTATCACTAAAACATGGAAATGTGTGTTGAAAACCCTGGGCCCTGGGTGACTTGGTCAGGTGCTAACAGCAAATCACCTGTGGGGCGAGTTAACCCAACAGTACCTCATCCCCTCCGTATGGGGCACATGTCCAGCACGGCTGCTGGCTTGTTAGGTAATCTATTTCTTCCTCACATTAAAGGGTTTTCCTCCCGAACACAGAGGTAATCCAAACGAGAGGATGTGTCAAAAGAGGGGGACAAATGAGGACATTTAATTTTTATAATAATTATAAATGCTTATAATTTTTATAAGCATGAGATTGAAGAGAGAGATTGATATAAACAGTTTCTCAACAGGAGGGAGAATTGGGAACACATTTAGGGATTGTGTGTGATGTGGTCTGGGGGGAGGGGGTTGGCGGGTACACTCCCCCACCAGCAGCTCCTGGTGATGTCTATCGCGCTGATGGGTGGGCCACATGTTGGGCAGGGTGCCACAGGGTGGCCGCAGTCTTGTGCGGGGTTTGTGTGGTTTTCGTACAGGGCAGCAGTGTGTGTTGGGAAAGGGGCGAGAGCTGAAGGGGAAAATCGGCGGCCGAGGCCAGGTTGGGTTCTGCTGGACATGGCGGGGAGGGCGGGGGCTGAAGGGGGAGGGCGGGGGCTGAAGGGGGAGGGCGGGGGCTGAAGGGGGAGGGCGGGGGCTGAAGGGGGAGGGCGGGGGCTGAAGGGGGAGGGCGGGGGCTGAAGGGGGAGGGCGGGGGCTGAAGGGGGAGGGCGGGGGCTGAAGGGGGAGGGCGGGGGCTGAAGGGGGAGGGCGGGGGCTGAAGGGGGAGGGCGGGGGCTGAAGGGGGAGGGCGGGGGCTGAAGGGGGAGGGCGGGGGCTGAAGGGGGAGGGCGGGGGCTGGAGGGGGAGGGCGGGGGCTGAAGGGGGAGGGCGGGGGCTGAAGGGGGAGGGCGGGGGCTGAAGAGGGAGGGCGGGGGCTGAAGAGGAGGGCGGGGGCTGAAGAGGGAGGGCGGGGGCTGCTGAAGGGGGAGGGCGGGGGCTGAAGGGGGAGGGCGGGGGCTGAAGGGGGAGGGCGGGGGCTGAAGGGGGAGGGCGGGGGCTGAAGGGGGAGGGCGGGGGCTGAAGAGGGAGGGCGGGGGCTGAAGGGGGAGGGCGGGGGCTGAAGGGGGAGGGCGGGGGCTGAAGGGGGAGGGCGGGGGCTGAAGGGGGAGGGCGGGGGCTGAAGGGGGAGGGCGGGGGCTGAAGGGGGAGGGCGGGGGCTGAAGGGGGAGGGCGGGGGCTGAAGGGGGAGGGCGGGGGCTGAAGGGGGAGGGCGGGGGCTGAAGGGGGAGGGCGGGGGCTGAAGGGGGAGGGCGGGGGCTGAAGGGGGAGGGCGGGGGCTGAAGGGGGAGGGCGGGGGCTGAAGGGGGAGGGCGGGGGCTGAAGGGGGAGGGCGGGGGCTGAAGGGGGAGGGCGGGGGCTGAAGGGGGAGGGCGGGGGCTGAAGGGGGAGGGCGGGGGCTGAAGGGGAGGGCGGGGGCTGAAGGGGGAGGGCGGGGGCTGAAGGGGAGGGCGGGGGCTGAAGGGGGAGGGCGGGGGCTGAAGAGGGAGGGCGGGGGCTGAAGAGGGAGGGCGGGGGCTGAAGGGGGAGGGCGGGAGACAGAGAAGAAAGCGGGGGTTTCCACAGAATGGAAATCATAGAAACCTTACAGTCCAGAAGGAGGCCATTCAGCTCTTGGAGACTGGCCCGACCCTCTGAGAGAGAGCAGGTGCTGGACCCACACCCCACCCGACCACCATAACCCCACCTAGCCTCCACATCTTTGGACTGTGGGAGGAAACCGGAGCACCCGGAGGAAACCCACGCTGACCCGGGGAGAACGTGCAGACTCGAGATATCAAGGCTGGAATGGAACCCAGGTCGCTGGCGCTGTGAGGCAGCCACAATGCTGACCACTGTGCCACCGATGAACGTGATTTGATTTCTTGTGACCCCCCCCCCCCCCCCCGCCAACGTTCATTGACCTGCTGTTTGCAGGTGTTGGGGGGAGGGTTGGGGGGGGGGGGGGATGCCATGTATCATGTGATTCAGACTCCATAAGCTCTGAGAGAGCACCCAACCCAGACACCTGGACAAGTTCTCCGACCGCGTAACAGCATCTCAAAAGCCTTCGTAAACTAACCCATTTAATTTCTGTGTTAACCAATCATTTATCTGTGGTTGGTGCCTTGACGTTTGCTCACTAAGCAAGCAGGTGGGAAATTGAAGTTTAGTTCGAGAAATAAATCAGAAATACCAAGCCAGCATCATTAACGGTGACCACGGAACTGTCTGGCCAGGCCGAGATGTGACTTCAGACCCCACAGCAATGAGGTGGGCTATTTTTAAACTGCTTCCTGAAGCGGCTGAGCAGGGGCCGGACAGCGACTCACCATCACCTTAATAAAGGGCAGCACGGTAGCATTGTGGATAGCACAATGGCTTCACAGCTCCAGGGTCCCAGGTTCGATTCCGGCTTGGGTCACTGTCTGTGCAGAGTCTGCACATCCTCCCCGTTCTGCGTGGGTTTCCTCCGGGTGCTCCGGTTTCCTCCCACAGTCCAAAGATGTGCAGCTTAGGTGGATTGGCCGTGATAAATTGTCCCTTAGTGTCCAAAATTGCCCTTAGTGTTGGGTGGGGTTACTGGGTTATGGGGATAGGGTGGAGGTGTTGACCTTGGGTAGGGTGCCCTTTCCAAGAGACTCGATGGGCTGAATGGCCTCCTTCTGTACTGTAAATTCTATGATAATAATTACTGGCCATGATAGAGATGCCCGTATCCAGCGATTCTGCCGGATGGCACCGGGATTTTACCATCCAGCTGCCGAGAACTGCATCTTGCTGATGGCACTGGTGGTAGGGATCCCTGTGGAAAGGAATTCAGCCCATCTGGACTCTGCGCTAGTACCTGCGTCTCCAGCTCCAGTACTTTGTGCCTCAGTTCCCGCAGTTCGGCCTGCGCCTGGGCTTCGCTGAAGCGCACCGTCATCAGCTCATTGTGCAGCTCATTGGCTGCGTTTTTCCTGGGGGAGTCCTTCCAGCGAACTCCTGTTCGCGAGAGGTGGCACTGAAAATAATCACAACAATAATCTTCATTGGTGTCACAAGTAGGCTGACATTAACCCTGCTTTGAAGTTAGATAGAACAGTACAGCACAGAACAGGCCCTTCGGCCCTCGATGTTGTGCCGAGCAATGATCACCCTACTCAAACCCACGTATCCACCCTATACCCGTAACCCAACAACCCCCCCTTAACCTTACTTTTTAGGACACTACGGGCAATTTAGCGTGGCCAATCCACCTAACCCGCACATCTTTGGACTGTGGGAGGGAACCGGAGCACCCGGAGGAAACCCACGCACACAGGGAGGACGTGCAGATTCCACACAGACAGTGACCCAGCCGGGAATCAAACCTGGGACCCTGGAGCTGTGAAGCATTTATGCTAACCACCATGCTACCGTGCTGCCCTGTGCAAAGCCCCTAGTCGCCACATTCCGGCGCCTGTTCGGGTACCCAGAGGGAGAATTCAGAATGTCCAATTCACCCAACAGGGACATGTGAGAGGAAACCGGAGCACCCGGAGGAAACCCACGCAGATACGGGGAGGACGTACAGACTCCGCACAGACAGCGACCCAGCGGGGAATCGAGCCCGGGACCCTGGCGCTGTGAAGCAACAGTGCTAATCACCGTGCCGCCGCCAGAGTTGTATTTCAGTTCAGCAGGTTCCGCACAGCTGCTCAGTGAACGGCAGCTACGCGCTCGGCCAGCGTTATCCGCTTCAAAAAAAATGGAAGCAGCTTTTATTGCGCCCTCATACCATCGGCACCCGATCTAAACGGCGAGCCGGGGGGGGGGGGGGGGGGGGGGGGGGAGGACGGAGGGCTACGGGAAGAGCTCACACGGCCGGGGCCCGCTGCACACCTTGCTCACCTGCCAGTGTTCATCCAAGTTCTTCACCTGCTGGTGCATCTCTTTCATGGAGGTGACCGCCTCGGACTCGCGCAGCTTCAGCCCATTCAGCTCCTCCTGTAACCGTGCAATGTTGTTCTCGTCAGGGAGCGCGTTGCTTCTCTGCAATTCATCAATTGAGGAGAACAGTTAAGAGGAAATATAACTTGGGAGAGGTTACTGATCGAAGTGTTGAGATTCAAAACAGGTAAAAAAACCAACATAAGTGTAATTTACCTGAATGCTCGTAGTATTCGGAATAAAGTAAATGAGTTGATGGCACAAATCATCGTGAATGACTATGATTTAGTGGCCATTACTGAAACATGGTTAAAGGATGGTCACGACTGGGAGTTAAATATCCGAGGGTATCAAACTATTCGGAAAGACAGAGTGGATAGTAAGGGAGGTGGTGTTGCTCTGTTATTTGAGAATGACATCCGGGCAATAGTAAGGGATGACATCGGTTCTATGGAGGATAAGGTTGAATCCATTTGGGTGGAAATCAGGAACAGTAAGGTGAAAAAGTCACTGATAGGAGTAGTCTATCGGCCACCAAATAGTAACGTTATAGTGGGGCAGGCAATAAACAAAGAAATAACTGATGCATGTAGAAATGGTACAGCAGTTCTCATGGGGGATTTTAATCTACATATCGATTGGTTTAACCAGGTCGGTCAAGGCAACCTTGAGGAGGAGTTTATAGAATGTATCCGCGATAGTTTCCTAGAACAGTATGTAATGGAACCTACGAGGGAACAAGCGGTCCTAGATCTTGTCCTGTGTAATGAAACAGGATTGATTCATGATCTCATAGTTAGGGATCCTCTCGGAAGGAGTGATCACAATAAGGTGGAATTTAAAATACAGATGGAGGGTGAGAAGGTAAAATCAAATACTAGTGTTTTGTGTTTAAACAAAGGAGATTACAATGGGATGAGAGAAGAACTAGCTAAGGTAGACTGGGAGCAAAGACTTTATGGTGGAACAGTGGAGAACCTTCCAAGCGATTTTTCACAGTGCTCAGCAAATGTATATACCAACAAAAAGGAAGGACGGTAGAAAGAGGGAAAATCGACCGTGGATATCTAAGGAAATAAGGGAGAGTATCAAATTGAAGGAAAGAGCATACAAAGTGGCAAAGATTGGTGGGAGACTAGAGGACTGGGAAATCTTTAGTGGGCAACAGAAAGCTACTAAAAAAGCTATGAAGAGTAAGATAGATTATGAGAGTCAACTTGCTCAGAATATAAAAACAGACAGTAAAAGTTTCTACAAATATATAAAACAAAAAAGAGTGGCTAAGGTAAATATTGGTCCTTTAGAGGATGAGAAGGGAGTTTTAATAATAGGAGATGAGGAAATGGCTGAGGAACTGAACAGGTTTTTTGGGTCGGTCTTCACAGTGGAAGACACAAATAACATACCAGAGACTGATAGAAATGAGGCTATGACAGGAGAGGACATTGAGAGGATTGTTATCACGAAGGAGGTAGTGATGGACAAGCTAATGGGGCTAAAGGTAGACAAGTCTCCTGGCCCTGATGGAATGCATCCCAGAGTGCTGAAAGAGATGGCTAGGGAAATTGCAGATGCACTAGTGATGATTTACCAAAATTCACTGGACTCTGGGGTCCTGGTGGATTGGAAATTAGCAAACGTGACACCACTGTTTAAAAAAGGAGGTAGGCAGAGAGCAGGAAATTATAGGCCAGTGAGCTTAACGTTGGTAATAGGGAAGATGCTGGAATCTATCATCAGAGAAGAAATAGCGAGGCATCTGGATAGAAATTGTCCCATTGGGCAGACGCAGCATGGGTTCATAAAGGGCAGGTCGTGCCTAACTAATTTAGTGGAATTTTTTGAGGACATTACCAGTGCAGTAGATAACGGGGAGCCAATGGATGTGGTATATCTGGATTTCCAGAAAGCTTTTGACAAGGTGCCACACAAAAGGCTGCTGCATAAGATAAAGATGCATGGCATTAAGGGTAAAGTAGTAGCATGGATAGAGGATTGGTTAATTAATAGAAAGCAAAGAGTGGGGATAAATGGGTGCTTCTCTGGTTGGCGATCAGTAGCTAGTGGTGTCCCTCAGGGATCAGTGTTGGGCCCACAATTGTTCACAATTTACATAGATGATTTAGAGTTGGGGACCAAGGGCAACGTGTCCAAGTTTGCAGATGACACTAAGATGAGTGGTAAAGCAAAAAGTGCAGAGGATACTGGAAGTCTGCAGAGGGATTTGGATAGGTTAAGTGAATGAGCTAGGGTCTGGCAGATGGAATACAATGTTGACAAATGTGAGGTTATCTATTTTGGTAGGAATAACAGCAAACGGGATTATTATTTAAACAATAAAATATTAAAGCATGCTGCTGTGCAGAGAGACCTGGGTGTGCTAGTGCATGAGTCACAGACAGTTGGTTTACAGGTGCAACAGATGATTAAGAAGGCAAATGGAATTTTGTCCTTCATTGCTAGAGGAATGGAGTTTAAGACTAGGGAGGTTATGCTGCAACTGTATAAGGTGTTAGTGAGGCCACACCTGGAGTATTGTGTTCAGTTTTGGTCTCCTTACTTGAGAAAGGACGTACTGGCACTGGAGGGTGTGCAGAGGAGATTGACGAGGTTAATCCCAGAGCTGAAGGGGTTGGATTATGAGGAGAGGCTGAGTAGACTGGGACTGTACTCGTTGGAATTTAGAAGGATACGGGGGGATCTTATAGAAACATTTAAAATTATGAAGGGAATAGATAGGATAGATGCGGGCAGGTTGTTTCCACTAGCGGGTGAAAGCAGAACTAGGGGGCATAGCCTCAAAATAAGGGGAAGTAGATTTAGGACTGAGTTTAGGAGGAACTTCTTCACCCAAAGGGTTGTGAATCTATGGACTTCCTTGCCCAGTGAAGCAGTTGAGGCTCCTTCATTAAATGTTTTTAAGATGAAGATAGATAGTTTTTTGAAGAATAAAGGGATTAAGGGTTATGGTGTTCGGGCCGGAAAGTGGAGCTGAGTCCACAAAAGATCAGCCATGATCTCATTGAATGGCAGAGCAGGCTCGAGGGGCCAGATGGCCGACTCCTGCTCCTAGTTCTTATGTTCTGAATCAGGTGCTGTCCGTCTCCTTCTGACGTCATCACCACTCACTCGAATACTTCAATACAGCCCATTCACAACCTCCCCAAAGTCCTTGAACACATTGTTGGCTCCCAAATCTTTCCCCAGGCTCTGTTTGTCCTCAATGCAGCACCAAAAGAGCCTTCCACATAATAAGTGATGTTTTATGCTATTGGGACAAAGGTAAACGTCCCCTCCTCATCTCTCCAACTGTCTGCAATCTTTGACATGACTGAACGGCCCATCCTCCACCAACACCTCTCCACTGTTAACCAGCTGGGTGAGGCAGTTCTAACCTGCTTCCATTCTGACCGATCGAATCACAACCAGAGAATCCTTGATAATGGCTTCCCTTCCGACTCCTACTGTTTCCTCTGATGTCCCCCAAGACTTGATCGTTGACCCCTCCATTCGGCCCAGCGAGTCTGCACCCTACCTAGTCCCACTTCCTCCACCCTATCCCCGTGACCTCTCCTAACCTACTCTTCTTTCAACACTAAGCGGCAGTTCAGCACGGCTAATCCACCTAAACTACACACCTTTGGACTGTGGGATGAAACCGGAGGAAACCCACACAGGCATGGAGAGAACGTGCATAGACAGTGACCCAAACCGGGAATCGAACCTGGGAGCCTGGCGCTGTGAGGCAGCAGTGCTAACCACTGTGCCACCGTGCTGTGCTCTACTGTGCCACTTGGATGGCACCGTGCCTCAGCACCACGCCCTCTCTCTCCCTGAATCATCAGACTGATTAATCAGATCATGCAGGAACCTCCCTCAACTAAATATTGTGAAGGTTTTAGCCGTTGTCTTTCGTTTCGATGATGCGTGTGTTTCCACTCCCTGGGACTGCCCGCCGTTGAACCACTTGCAATCCTTCTGCCACATCTGACCCAGAATGAGATTCTAGCCCATCTGTGGCCATCAGTCACCGAGACCATCTCGTAGAGAATTCAGTACGAGTCGAAAAGTGACGTTCAGGCCTGCGCGAGTTCCCCACAGAACCTCCCGCTGGTGCCTGCCATGGCAGATCAGGAAACCTGCTGGAGGTCGGTGTAAATCCAATTTGCATCCTGCTAATGAGTCTGGAACAACTCGGTGTGCCAAAGTCGGGACTCAGCTGGACAATACCCGGGACTGCCTTCGGAGTTTGGGATGAGGGCAGCCTGGAACCCTTGATCCCGGAACTCCACAACAGCGGGATGTGGGAGCATCTTCCAGATTCGGTGTCATCGAGGAGATCCCGTCTTCTAGCTTCAGATTGCTCCCGGAGATCCATCTATTTGAGGAGGTCCGTCAGGAGGAATGGTGGGATGGCGTCATTGGGCACCTTTTCAATATGGCACCCAGATCTGATGGTAGGTCTTGTACCATCAAGCCTGCCCTTCCACGGGATCCGGTGCGAACCCCCCCCCCCCCCCCCCCCCCCCCCCCGCTGCATAATTAATGGGGTTGGGGCAGGAAGAGGTGCCGTGTTTTCCCGCAGGCCTCTGGAGTTCTGCATTCCTGCCCCGGCCACGGGACATTGTCCCAGGTGGGAGAATTCCGTCCAATGTTTCCCTGAGTCCTGACTGTTCCTTTGCGCTGCTGGCTGGTCTCCCACATTTCACCCTCCGTAAACTGGAGATCATTGAAAATTCTGCTGCCGGCAGCCGTACTCACACCAAGTCCCATTCAGCCACCACCCCACGCTTGCTGACCCACACGCGAGGGTTCAAGCAACGATTCAACTGTAAAATTCTCACCCTTGTTTTCAAAGGGCTTGATCTCCTCCAGCCCCAGCAACCCTCCAAGATGTCTGAGCTCATCCAATTCTGGCTTCTTCAGCACCCCCGATTATAACTGCTCCACCACCAGTGGCTGATGCCTTGATGTGAAACACTGCCATCTCCTCCAAACACGTCTCCACCTCTCCTCTCAGCTTTAACATGCTCCTTGATCCTGTTTTTGGCCATTGGTCCCGAAATATCATCTTAAGTGGCGGGAGTGTCAGATTTTGCTTTGTAGCACTCCAGCGATCATGTGCCTTGGGATGCTTTATTACATCAAAGACTTTCATTACAACAAGAGATCAATACAAGTACAATTCGCCATTATTGATTCATTGCCTCGTCTTATTTCCCCAGTTTAACTTGCGTCCTCCTGTCATGCTGTATGTGGAGCATTCACCAGTTATTATTTGCCAATTCGTTTGAGAGTGGAAGGTCATTGGAAACATCCATCGCCCCGTTGACAGGCTGTTTATACGGTGAAAGAGCGGTCCTCACTTTCTGTGGCAGGTTTAACACAAATGGACAGCGCAAATTCACAAGGAGGTTCGCAATGAGCTTCTGTTTTTTCTTGCACGACAAACGAGAAGCGGAACAAATCAATCATTCAGCAATTTGTGACAATTCCCGTACCAGCCTCCCCGAACAGGCGCCGGAATGTGGCGACTAGGGGCTTTTCACAGTAACTTCATTGAAGCCTACTCGTGACAATAAGCGATTTTTAATTCGGAACTTCTGATTTATCGCTTCCTCTTCCGGCTCGAAGGAATTGGTTTTGGGGCAGCACGGTAGCATTGTGGATAGCGCAAATGCTTCACAGCTCCAGGGTCCCAGGTTCGATTCCGGCTTGGGTCACTGTCTGTGCGGAGTCTGCACATCCTCCCCGTGTGTGTGTGGGTTTCCTCCGTGTGTGTGTGGGTTTCCTCCGGGTGCTCCGGTTTCCTCCCACAGTCCAAAGATGTGCAGGTTATGTGGATTGGCCATGATGAATTGCCCTTAGTGTCCAAAATTGCCCTTAGCGTTGGGTGGGGTTACTGGGTTATGGGGATAGGGGGAGGTGTTGACCTTGGGTTGGGTGCTCTTTCCAAGAGCCGGTGCAGACTCGATGGGCTGAATGGCCTCCTTCTGTAAATTCTATGATTAATCAGATTGCTTTGCATGTTACACATTAATAATGACCTGCGGATTAAACTAATTTTTCCCCCCAGTGTATCTTACATACCAGCAGTCAGCCAAATAAATCTCCAGCTCACCATCTTTACTGGCCATCTGTACAAATCAGTTTGCATCTCTCAAAATACCTCGGTGCCGCCGTGAATTCTGTTTCAATATACTAGAGTCTTTTACTTGAGTTAAAAGCGAAGGTGCAAGGTAGGACCAAGGGCTTCCTCATGGGATCCAGTGAAGCCCCCCTGCCTCTCGAGAAAACCGGAGTAATAAATTTTGAAATTTATATCTGGGCCCCTTATCGTCCTGAGCTTGGAAAATTGTCAGTCCGCTGTATACAGCCGGCATGGTGGCACAGCAGTTATCACTGCTGCCTCACAGCGCCAGGGTCCCAGATTCGATTCCGGCCTCGGGTCACTGTCTGTGCGGAGTCTGCACGTCCTCCCCGTGTCTGTGTGGGTTTCCTCCGGTTTCCTCCCACAGTCCAAAGATGTGCAGCTTAGGTGGATGGACCGTGAATTATGGCCCCCACTCCCCCCACGCCGAGTGTCCAAGGATTGGGTGGGTTCCAGGGATGAGGGCAGACTCGATGGGCCAAGTGGCCTCTTTCTGCACTGTGAGGATTCTATGATTTTATGATGATGAGTAAGGAGGGAGCGGGGGAAACCAGGGAATCATAGACCAGCCGGACAAGATCTGTTGTCAGGGAATTACTGCCGTCTAGAACGAAGAATGGAATGACTGAACACCTCCAAACCTTACAGCCGATCACGGAGAGCGAGCACGGATTTGTAAAGGATCGATCATGTCGGAGGAATAGGAACTGTTTCTTTTTTGAAGAGGTGACTAAAGTTGTAGAGGCGGGATGTTTTCGGATGCTGCTTTGAAAACGGCAATTGGAGTGTTAGTCTGAGAAGAGGGCAGCAGGGTAGCATTGTGGACAGCGCAAATGCTTCACAGCTCCAGGGTCCCAGGTTCGATTCCCGGCTTGGGTCACTGTCTGTGCGGAGTCTGCAAGTCCTCCCCGTGTGTGCGTGGGTTTCCTCCGGGTGCTCCGGTTTCCTCCCACAGTCCAAAGATGTGCAGGTTAGGTGGATTGGCCATGATAAATTGCCCTTAGTGTCCAAAATTGCTCTTGGTGTTGGGTGGGGCTACTGGGTAATGGGGATAGGGTGGAGGTGTTGACCTTGGGTAGGGTGCTCTTTCCAAGAGCCGGTGCAGACTAGATGGGCCGAATGGCCTCCTTCTGCACTGTAAATTCTATGAAGAGGAAAAGCGTGTCAAGAGCTGTACAAAGCCCTGCTTCAACTGCACTTAGTATAGACCTGTTCTGTGCACCTCACCACAGGAGATATATGGGCCTTGAGAAAATGTGCAGTGGAGATTCACCAGGCTGAAGCCTGCACTCCAATATAACATTACCAGCAGAGAGTCTGTACAAACTGGGGTGGCATTGTTGGAACGTAGGGGCAATGTGATCGAGGGAGAGAGAAACTATTTTGACTGGATGGGAGTCCAGGACAAAGGCACAAAAGGTGTGAAAATTGGAGCCAGATCTTTGAGGCGTGAACGGGGAAACACTTTTCTTCATCGGCAGAGAAAGGGTGGCAGACATTTGGAATTCTGCACTAATGGCAATTAATACTTGACCAATTGCTGATTTCAAAACCGAGATATTTTGGGATATGGGGAAAAGGGGGACGTATGGAGTTTGATATGGGAAAAGGAGAGTATATGGAGTTCGATATGGAAATATGGAATTGGTTATGGGAAAAAGGGGGATAAATGGTGTTGGATATGGGGGAGAGGGGGATAAATGGAGTTATAGATAGGGAACTGGGGGATATATGGAGTTGGATATCGGAAAAAGGGAGACATATGGAGTGGGAGATGGGGAAAAATGGGATATATGTAGTTTGGTATGGGGAAAATGGGTATATATGGAGTTGGATATAGGGAAAAGGGATATATGTAGTTAGGTATGGGGAAGAGGGGGATATATGGAGTCAGGTATGGGAAAAAGGGGATATATGGAGTTCGGTATGGGGAAAGGGGGATATATGGAGTTAGGTATGGGGAAAATGGGTATATATGGAGTTAGGTATGGGGAAAAGGGATATATGTAATTAGGTATGGGAAGAGGGGGATATATGGAGTCAGGTATGGGGAAAGGGGGATATATGGAGAGCGGTATGGGGGAAAGGGGTTATATGGAGAGCGGTATGGGGAAAAGGGGATATATGGAGCTCAGTATGGGGAAAAGGGGATATATGGAGCTCAGCATGGGGAAAAGGGGATATATGGAGTTCAGTATGGGGAAAAAGGGATATATGGAGTTCAGTATGGGGAAAGGGGGATATATGGAGTTCAGTATGGGGAAAAGGGGATATATGGAGTTCAGTATGGGGAAAAAGGGATATATGGAGTTCAGTATGGGGAAAGGGGGATATATGGAGTTCAGTATGGGGAAAGGGGATATATGGAGTTCAGTATGGGGAAAGGGGATATATGGAGTTCAGTATGGGGAAAAGGGGGATATATGGAGTTAGGTATGGGGGAAAGGGGATATATGGAGAGCGGTATGGGGAAAGGGGATATATGGAGTTCAGTATGGGGAAAGGGGGATATATGGAGAGCGGTATGGGGAAAGGGGGATATATGGAGAGCGGTATG
Source organism: Scyliorhinus canicula (assembly GCF_902713615.1). Lineage (NCBI taxonomy): Eukaryota > Metazoa > Chordata > Chondrichthyes > Carcharhiniformes > Scyliorhinidae > Scyliorhinus > Scyliorhinus canicula. The sequence goes on along the minus strand of NC_052170.1, from coordinate 25,739,979 downwards.
GGGAAAAGGGGATATATGGAGCTCAGTATGGGGAAAAGGGGATATATGGAGCTCAGAATGGGGAAAAGGGGATATATGGAGAGCGGTATGGGGAAAGGGGATATATGGAGTTCAGTATGGGGAAAGGGGGATATATGGAGAGCGGTATGGGGAAAGGGGGATATATGGAGAGCGGTATGGGGAAAGGGGATATATGGAGTTCAGTATGGGGAAGGGGGATATATGGAGTTCAGTATGGGGAAAGGGGGATATATGGAGAGCGGTATGGGGAAAGGGGATATATGGAGTTCAGTATGGGGAAAGGGGGATATATGGAGAGCGGTATGGGGAAAGGGGGATATATGGAGAGCGGTATGGGGAAAGGGGATATATGGAGTTCAGTATGGGGAAAAGGGGATATATGGAGTTCAGTATGGGGAAAAGGGGGATATATGGAGTTCAGTATGGGGAAAAGGGGGATATATGGAGTTCAGTATGGGGAAAAGGGGGATATATGTAGTTCAGTATGGGGGAAAGGGGGATATATGGAGTTCAGTATGGGGGAAAGGGGGATATATGGAGTTCAGTATGGGGAAAAGGGGGATATATGGAGTTCAGTATGGGGAAAAGGGGGATATATGTAGTTCAGTATGGGGGAAAAGGGGGATATATGGAGTTCAGTATGGGGAAAAGGGGGATATATGTAGTTCAGTATGGGGGAAAGGGGGATATATGGAGTTCAGTATGGGGAAAAGGGGGATATATGGAGTTCAGTATGGGGAAAAGGGGGATATATGGAGTTCAGTATGGGGAAAAGGGGGATATATGTAGTTCAGTATGGGGAATGGGGGGATATATGGAGTTAGGTATGGGGAAAGGGGGATATATGGAGTTCTGTATGGGGAATGGGGGGATATATGGAGTTAGGTATGGGGAAAGGGGATTTATGTAGTTCAGTATGGGGGAAAGGGGGATATATGTAGTTCAGTATGGGGGAAAGGGGGCTATATGGAGTTCAGTATGGGGGAAAGGGGGATATATGGAGTTCTGTATGGGGGAAAGGGGGATATATGTAGTTCAGTATGGGGGAAAGGGGGATATATGTAGTTCAGTATGGGGGAAAGGGGGATATATGGAGTTCAGTATGGGGGAAAGGGGATTTATGTAGTTCAGTATGGGGGAAAGGGGGATATATGGAGTTCAGTATGGGGGAAAGGGGGATATATGTAGTTCAGTATGGGGGAAAGGGGGATATATGGAATTCAGTATGGGGGAAAGGGGGATATATGTAGTTCAGTATGGGGGAAAGGGGGATATATGGAGTTCAGTATGGGGAAAGGGGGATATATGTAGTTCAGTATGGGGGAAAGGGGGATATATGGAGTTCTGTATGGGGAATGGGGGGATATATGTAGTTCAGTATGGGGGAAAGGGGGATATATGGAGTTCAGTATGGGGAAGAATCACTCCCACAATGCAAAGATGTGCAGGGCAGGTGGATTGGCCACACAAAATTGCCCCTTGATTGGAAAAAATGAATTGGGTACTCTAAATTTATAAACAAAAAAAGTGTCTCTGCCTCCACGACCAACCATCGGAGTGACAGTCGGCCATTTGGCCCATTGAGTCCGCTCCGCACACTGACGCTAATTTCTGAAGGGTTTCAGTTGGAATACAATATCCGACTGTTTTGTCCACCGCTCCCCCTGATCTACCTTTGGGAGTGGGCGGACAATTGATCGATGTTCACACAAGGGGCAATTTGAAGGAACCGACACGGGATCTTTCAGGTGGCTGCCCGGCTCAGAGGGAAGGTCCGGATGACAGGGGCAATCCCAAACTTCACTGTGGCATTCTGACACCAGCTGCAGGCCTCAAGGACCCCGACGGGCCTCACAATCTGCAGCACAAGTGGGGACAGAGACTCCAGGTCTGTGAACCCACGAGCGACTCTTGTGAAGGGAGGTGTTTTTTTACACAACACCCAATGTTCAGCGATTGCGATCAGATAATCGACCAGTGGAAGGAAAGCACTGGCAGAACAAGCAGTTTCCACACAGTCACTCGAACGAATCACTACATTTAGACATTGCGGCAGAGAAAAAAAAAATCTCAAGTGACACCCTTACCACCGTTTCCTGGCGCCTTTTTTTTAAAAACCAGAAATCATGTGTGAAGCAGAGAGTGTATTAACCCTCATGTAACCTTCTGTTTACCTTTGGTAACCAAGGTATGCAGCAGACTACCTTTCCACAGAAGGGGCAAAATCAAGTGCTCCCCGTTTTGGATCAGGGTACACTCTAAACGCCACAAAGCTAAATTCAGGGGGTGCCCAGAGACCCGAGGATTCAGGTACATAAATCTTTTAAAATGCCACCTCTATTCAAATAAGCATCTAGTGCCCTCCTGCAAGGCTCAATCGAACCTGCCTCCACCAGGAAGCGCAATCCAGACCCCAAGAACTCACCTTTTGTTTTCCTTGCATCACATTTGCTTCTTTTGCAAATCAGCTTAAATCTGTGCCCTCTCGCCCATGGTCACTTTTCCGAGCAGGAACGGCGGCTGGCACGTTAGCACAGTGGTTAGCACAGTTGCTTCACAGCGCCAGGGTCCCGGTTTGATTCCCGACTTGGGTCACTGTCTGTGCGGAGTCTGCACGCTCTCCCCGTGTTCTGACCAATATTCTTTACTATTGTCACAAGTAGGCTGACATTAACACTGCAATGAAGTTACTGTGAAAAGCCCCTAGTCGCCACATTCCAGCGCCTGTTCGGGTACACGGAGGGAGAATTCAGAATGTCCGATTCATCAAGAGCACGTCTTTCGGAAGGAAACCGGAGCACCCGGAGGAAACCCACGCAGACACCGGGAGAACATGCAAACTCCGCACAGACAGTCACCCAAGCCGGGAATCGAACCCGGGTCCCTGGAGCTGTGAAGCAGCAGCGCTAACCACGGTGTTACCACGCTGCCCCCGTAAGAGAATTGAACCTTCAGTCTGCACAAAGAGTGCACATGGACGGTTTTAAAGCATCCCGCATGAAGCCAGCATGGAATAGCCTCTTGCTCACCAGTGGCCAAGACCTATGCTCGCCTTGGCCCACTCTCTCAAGCTCTCCCATTTGACCTGTTGCATGCCCGCTATCCAGCCCTTCAAACTCTCAAAAACCTCTCCTTTTGCCAACACTTTCAATCGGTTTTCAGCATCCTTATCCAATTATAGAAAGGTTACAGCACAGAGACGGCCAATCGGCCAGTCACGTGCACGCTGGCTCTCTGCAAAAACTCAGCCGGTCCCACTCCCCGCTCCTTTCCCGCTCCGTTGCCCTGACATTTTTCTCCCTTTGTTAATTATCCACCTCGTATTTGGAGGCTTAAATTGAATGTGCCCGCACCACACACTCTGCACATCCCAGACCCCAGCCACTCGCTGAGTACGGGTGTTTTACTTTCTGTCGTCCCTGCTTCTTTGGGAACTCAAACCCGTGCTCTCGGGGTACTGATCCTTTCACCAATGGGAACAGTTTCTCCCGACCGGCCCTGTCCAGACCCCTCGTGACCTGGGACACTTTGTGATCAAATCTCCCCTCGACCTTCCCTTCTCCAAGCAGGGCAACCCCAGTTCCTTTCACCCATCGACGTAGCTGATCCATGGAAGATCCCTCCGGAATCTACTCTCCAATACCGTCACATCCTCCCGAAAGCGTGGAGCCCAAACTGGGCTCAATGTTCCCGCTGAGCTTGATGCAGGTCGAAAATAACTTCCTTGCTTTTGTACCCTATGCCCCCATTGATAAAGCCCATGATTCCATGGGGTTTATTGACCGCTTCCATAAGCCGTCCTGCCACTTTGAATGATTTGTGCGCATTTACCCCATCCGCCCCTCCACTCCTGTTCACGTTTATAACTGTTCCCTTTGTTTTAATATTGTCTCTCCAGAATCAATCACTTAACATGCTCTGCATTAAACGTCATCTGCCACGAGCTTGCCCATTCCACAAACCTGCCTAAATGAAGTTTATCACCCCACCCACCCCCGGCCTGTATTCACCGGCGTTTAGAAGGATGAGAGGAGATCTGATTGAAACGTATAAAATTCTAACAGGGCCGGACAGCCTGGAGACAGGGAGGATGTTTCCCCTGGTTGGGGAGTCTAGACCCAGGGGACACAGTCTGAGGATTGAGGACTGAGATGAGGAACAATGTCTCCACTCACAGGGTGGTGACCCTGGGGAATTCTCTACCACAGGAGGCTGTGGAGGCCAAAGTCGCTGAATGGATTCAAGAAAGAGATCGATCATTTCTTACATTTTAACATGTCAAGGGGCTATGGAGAGAAAGCGGGAATATGGCACTGAAATCGAGGGTCAGCCATGATCATATTGAACAGCAGAGCGAGCTCGAAGGGCTGAATGGCCTCCTCCTGCTCCTCGTGTCTAGGTTTAGCTCACTGAGGTAAATCGCTGGTTTTTAAAGCAGACCAAGCAGGCCAGCAGCACGGTTCGATTCCAGTACCAGCCTCCCCGGACAGGCGCCGGAATATGGCAACTAGGGGCTTTTCACAGTAACTTCATTGAAGCCTACTCGTGACAATAAGCGATTTTCATTTCATTTCATCTCAGCTCACAGTGGGATTTTGAAGTGTTTCAGCACACGGATGTCGCCCTCGCCTCAATCTGTCCGGTGGGGTAGTTGGTGGGGGGGTTTAAGCCGAGGTGAAAATGGGCCTCCACTTTGGTATTTCAAGAATCTTTGAAGGGGGCCAAGCTCCCAACCTTGATTCTGCTGCACCAACACCACTCCAAGCGAAGAGCGACCAGCTAGGAGTGGAAGATTTCCATCTCTAAAAGACTAAGTGATCAGGGTGGGATTTTCTGCAAATGTGGTAACTTCATGGCCATCATTACAGCTTCCTTTTAATTCCAAATGTATTTCAATGAAAAAAAAAAGAGTTCAAATTCCCAGTGGCTGTGAGGGGATTTGATCTCCTAGTGCCCGGTTACCTCTGGATCATTGTCCAGCGACATTACTCGTTCCTGCAGGCCTCCTCCCATTGGAACAGGTCAATAGACAATATGGAGTGATAGAGCTTGCTGGGCCAATGTTAGACATGCAGCGTCCACTATTCAATGGGATAGTCCGACCTGTCCAAGCACCTGAACGTCGAGGCTGCCAATCCAATCCATACGATTTGGGGGAGATGGGGCATCTTGGGGATGTGACTGGGCTGGTCATTCAAAGGCCTGGGATAAACCTCTGGAGACAGGGGTTCAAATCCCATCAGGGCAATTATTAATTCAATCGATAAAGTCTGGAATTGAAAAGCTAGTCTTTCCTAAACGGGGCTGGTTTAGCACAGTGGGTTAAACAGCTGGCTTGCAATGCAGAACAGGGCCAGCAGCGCGGGTTCAATTCCCGTACCGGCCTCCCTGAACGGGTGCCGGAATGTGGCTTTTCACAGCCGCTTCATTGAAGCCTACTCGTGACAATTAGCGATTATTATTTAATGGTGACCATGAAACATGGATTGTTGTAAAAAACTAATGTCCTTCAGGGAAGGAAATCGGACACCCTTCCCCGGAATGGCCTACATGTGACTCCAGGCCCACAGCAACGTGGTTGACTCTTAACGGGCCCACTGAAATGGCTGGGTAAGACCCTCAAATCGAGGGCAATGAGGGATGGGCAGCAAATGTAGGGCCAAGCGACGGACACATCCTGTCAAAAAGGAAAGAAAGCCACTGACAGACGAGACGTCATCCCTTCCTTTACACAGGCACCGTGATCACCTCTGCTTTACTCCGGCTGGTTACCCCCCCCCCCCCAATTCAAGCCAGCAGCTACATATTTTTCTCACCTTCTCCATTTCCAGAACTTTGTCCTGCATCTCTTTGAGCGCAGTCAGCGACTCGGCCTCTCTCAATCGAGATTGTTCCACCTCCATCTTCAGCTGCATGACAACCTCCTCTTTATGGCGATGATCACACTGTGGGGCGGGAAAGAAAATGGAAGCGGGTTTCGAAAGTAGCCCATGGAGTCGTGACACAACTGAAATGGCTGGTGAGGTAGAATTCACCCTGGCCTCTGTACCCAAACCACCCCAATACAACCCCACACCGCACCGAGCATCAGATTCAATCCAATTCACCCTGACCTCTGTACCCGCACCACCCCAATACAACCCCACACCGCACCGAGCATCAGATTCAATCCAATTCACCCTGACCTCTGTACCCGCACCACCCCAATACAACCCCACACCGCACCGAGCATCAGACTCTCAATCCAATTCACCCTGACCCCTGTACCCAAATCACCCCAATACAACCCCACACCGCACCATCAGATTCTCAATCCAATTCACCCCGACCTCTGTACCCGCACCACCCCAATACAACCCCACACAGCACCATCAGATTCTCAATCCAATTCACCCTGACCC